>NW_018742317.1:0-38140 GCF_001683475.1 Chenopodium quinoa | reverse complement strand
ATTCAATTAGCTTTGTAGAATGTATTAGACTTTTATTTGATTTAATAGCTTTGTTTGAATATATTTGACTCTCATTTGATTCAAATAGCTTTGTTTGAATGTGTTTGACTTTCATTTTATTCAATTAGCTTTGTAGAATGTATTTGACTTTCATTTGATTCAAATAGCTTTATTTGAATGTGTTTGACTTTCATTTGATTCAATTAGCTTTGTAGAATGTATTTGACATTCATTTATTAAAATAGCTTTGTTTGAATGTGTTTGACTTTCATTTGATTCAAATAGCTTTATTTGAATGTGTTTGACTTTCATTTGATTCAATTATAGAATGTATTTGACTTTCATTTGATTCAATTAGCTTTGTTTGAATGAGTTTGACTTTCATTTGATTCAATTAGCTTTGTAGAATGTATTTGACTCTCATTTGATTCAAATAGCTTTGTTTGAATGCGTTTAACTTTCATTTGATTCAATTAGCTTTGTAGAATGCATTTCACTTTCATTTGATTTAAATAACTTTGTTTCAATGCGTTTGACTTTCATTTGATTCAAATTGCTTTATTTGAATGTGTTTGACTTTCATTTGATACAATTGGCTTTGTTGAACGTATTTGACATTCATTTTATTAAAATAGCTTTGTTTGAATGTGTTTGACTTTCATTTGATTCAGTTTGCTTTGTTTGAATGTGTTTGACTTTCATTTGATTCTATTAGCTTTGTTGAATGTATTTGACTTTCATTTGATTCAATTAGCTTTGTTTGAATGTGTTTGACTTTCATTTGATTCAATTAGCTTTGTAGAATGTATTTGACTTTTATTTGATTTAATTAGCTTTGTTTGAATGTTTTGACTCTCATTTAATTCGAATAGCTTTGTTTGAATGTGTTTCACTTTTATTTGATTCAATTAGCTTTATAGAACGTATTTGACTTTCATTTGATTCCAATAGCTTTGTTTGAATGTGTTTGACTTTCATTTGATCCAATTGGCTTAGTAGAATGTATTTGACTTTCATTTGATTCAAATAGCTTTGTTTGAATGTTTTTTACTTTCATTTGATTCAATTAGCTTTGTAGAATGTATTTGACTTTTATTTGATTTAATTAGCTTTGTTTGAACATGTTTGACTCTCATTTGATTCAAATAGCTTTGTTTGAATGTGTTTGAGTTTCATTTGATTCAATTAGCTTTGTAGAATGTATTTGACTTTCATTTTTATTCAAATAGCTTTGTTTGAATGTGATTGAATTTCATTTGATTCAATTTGCTTTGTAGATTGCATTTCACTTTCATTTGATTTATATAGCTTTGTTTGAATGTGTTTGACTTTCATTTAAATTAAAAAGCTTTTTTGAATGTGTTTGAATTTTATTTGATTTAAAAGGCTTTGTTTGAATGTGTTTGACTTTCATTTGATTCAATTAGTTTTGTAGAATGTATTTTACTTTTATTTGATTTAATTAGCTTTGTTTGAATTTATTTGACTCTCCTTTGATTCAAATAGCTTTGTTTGAATGTGTTGATTTTCATTTGATTCAATTAGCTTTGTAGAATGTATTTGACTTTCATTTGATTCAAATAGCTTTATTTGAATGTGTTTGACTTTCATTTGATTCAATTAGCTTTTAGAATGTATCTGACTTTCATTTGATTCAAATAGATTTATTTGAATGTGTTTGACTTTCATTTGATTCAATTAGCTTTGTAGAATGTATTTGACTTTCATTTGATTCGAAATCTTTGTTTGAATGTGTTTGACTTTCATTTGATTCTATTTTACTTTTATTTGTAATTAGCTTTGTTTGAATTTATTTGATTTGATTCAAATAGCTTTGTTTGAATGTGTTTGATTTTCATTTGATTCAATTAGCTTTGTAGAATGTATTTGACTTTCATTTGATTCAATAGCTTTATTTGAATGTGTTTGACTTTCATTTGATCCAAAGTAGAATGTATTTGACTTTCATTTGATTCAAATAGCTTTTTGAATGTTTTTTACTTTCATTTGATTCAATTAGCTTTGTAGAATGTATTTGACTTTATTTGTAGCTTTGTTTGTGTCATTTGATTCAAATAGCTTTGTTTGAATGTGTTTGAGTTTCATTTGATTCAATTAGCTTTGTAGAATGTATTTGACTTTCATTTTATTCAAATAGCTTTGTTTGAATGTGATTGAATTTCATTTGATTCAATTTGCTTTGTAGATTGCATTTCACTTTCATTTGATTTATATAGCTTTGTTTGAATGTGTTTGACTTTCATTTAAATTAAAAAGCTTTTTTGAATGTGTTTGAATTTTATTTGATTTAAAAGGCTTTGTTTGAATGTGTTTGACTTTCATTGATTCAATTAGTTTTGTAGAATGTATTTTACTTTTATTTGATTTAATTAGCTTTTTTGAATTTATTTGACTCTCCTTTGATTCAAATAGCTTTGTTTGAATGTGTTTGATTTTCATTTGATTCAATTAGCTTTGTAGAATGTATTTGACTTTCATTTGATTCAAATAGCTTTATTTGAATGTGTTTGACTTTCATTTGATTCAATTAGCTTTATAGAATGTATTGACTTTCATTTGATTCAAATAGATTTATTTGAATGTGTGACTTTCATTTGATTCAATTAGCTTTGTAGAATGTATTTGACTTTCATTTGATTCGAAATCTTTGTTTTGTGTTTGACTTTCATTTGATTCAATTAGCTTTGTAGAATGTATTAGACTTTTATTTGATTTAATTAGCTTGTTTGAATGTATTTGACTCTCATTTGAATTAAATAGCTTTGTTTGAATGTGTTTGACTTTTTTGATTCAATTAGCTTTGTAGAATGTATTTGACTTTTATTTGATTGAAATAGCTTTATTTGAATGTGTTTGACTTTCATTTGATTCAAATAACTTTGTTTGAATGTGTTTGACTTTCATTTGATCCAATTATCTTAGTAGAATGTATTTAACTTTCATTTGATTCAAATATCTTTGTTTGAATGTTTTGACTTTCATTTGATTCAATTAGCTTTGTAGAATGTATTTGACTCTCGTTTGATTCAAATAGCTTTGTTTGAATGCGTTTAACTTTCATTTTATTCAATTAGCTTTGTGTAGAATGCATTTCACTTTCATTTGATTTAAATAACTTTGTTTCAATGCGTTTGACTTTCATTTGATTCAAATATCTTTATTTTAATGTTTGACTTTCATTTGATACAATTAGCTTTGTTGAACGTATTTGACATTCATTTGATTAAAATAGCTTTGTTTGAATGTGTTTGACTTTCATTTGATTCAATTTGCTTTGTTTGAATGTGTTTGACTTTCATTTGATTCTATTAGCTTTGTTGAATGTATTTGACTTTCATTTGATTCAATTAGCTTTGTTTGAATGTGTTTGACTTTCATTTGATTCAATTAGCTTTGTAAAATGTATTTGACTTTTTTTTGATTTAATTAGCTTTGTTTGAATGTTTTTGACTCTCATTTAATTCAAATAACTTTGTTTGAATGTGTTTCACTTTTATTTGATTAATTAGCTTTGTAGAACGTATTTGACTTTCATTTGATTCAAATAGCTTTGTTTGAATGTATTTGACTTTCATTTGATCCAATTAGCTTAGTAGAATGTATTGAACATTCATTTGATTCAAATATCTTTGTTTGAATGTTTTTGACTTTCATTTGATTCAATTAGCTTTGTAGAATGTATTTGACTTTCATTTGATTTCTTTGTTTGAATGTGTTTGACTTTCATTTGATTCAATTAGCTTTGTTTGAATGTATTTGACATTCAATTAGCTTTGTAGAATGTATTGACTTTATTTGATTTAAATAGCTTTGTTTGAATTTTTGACTTCATTTGATTCAAATAGCTTTGTTTGAATGTGTTTGACTTTCATTTGATTCAATTTTTGTAGAATGTATTTGACTTTCATTTGATTCAAATATCTTTGTTTGAATGTATTTGACTTTCATTTGATTCAATTAGCTTTGTAGAATGTATTTGACTCTCTTTGATTCAAATAGCTTTGTTTGAATGCGTTTAACTTTCATTTGATTCAATTAGCTTTGTAGAATGCATTTCACTTTCATTTGATTTAAATAACTTTGGTTCAATGCGTTTGACTTTCATTTGATTCAAATGCTTTATTTGAATGTGTTTGACTTTCATTTGATACAATTAGCTTTGTTGAACGTATTTGACATTCATTTTATTAAAATAGCTTTGTTTGAATGTGTTTGACTTTCATTTGATTCATTTGCTTTGTTTGAATGTGTTTGACTTTCATTTGATTCTATTAGCTTTGTTGAATGTTTGACTTTCATTTGATTCAATTAGCTTTGTTTGAATGTTTTGACTTTCATTTGAATTAGCTTTGTAGAATTATTTGACTTTTATTTGATTTAATTAGCTTTGTTTGAATGTTTTGACTCTCATTTAATTCGAATAGCTTTCACTTTTATTTGATTCAATTAGCTTTATAGAACGTATTTGACTTTCATTTGATTCCAATAGCTTTGTTTGAATGTGTTTGACTTTCATTTGATCAATTAGCTTAGTAGAATGTATTTGACTTTCATTTGATTCAAATAGCTTTGTTGAATGTTTTTTTTTCATTTGATTCAATTAGCTTTGTAGAATGTATTTGACTTTTATTTGATTTAATTAGCTTTGTTTGAACATGTTTGACTCTCATTTGATTCAAATAGCTTTGTTTGAATGTGTTTGAGTTTCATTTGATTCAATTAGCTTTGTAGAATGTATTTGACTTTCATTTTATTCAAATAGCTTTGTTTGAATGTGATTGAATTTCATTTGATTCAATTTGCTTTGTAGATTGCATTTCACTTTCATTTGATTTATATAGCTTTGTTTGAATGTGTTTGACTTTCATTTAAATTAAAAAGCTTTTTTTGAATGTGTTTGTTTTGATTTAAAAGGCTTTGTTTGAATGTGTTTGACTTTCATTTGATTCAATTAGTTTTTAGAATGTATTTTACTTTTATTTGATTTAATTAGCTTTGTTTGAATTTATTTGACTCTCCTTTGATTCAAATAGCTTTGTTTGAATGTGTTTGATTTTCATTTGATTCAATTAGCTTTGTAGAATGTATTTGACTTTCATTTGATTCAAATAGCTTTATTTGAATGTGTTTGACTTTCATTTGATTCAATTAGCTTTATAGAATGTATTGACTTTCATTTGATTCAAATAGATTTGTTTGAATGTGTTTGACTTTCATTTGATTCAATTAGCAATGTATTTGACTTTCATTTGATTCAAATCTTTGTTTGAATGTGTTTGACTTTCATTTGATTCAATTAGTTTGTAGAATGTATTTTACTTTTATTTGATTAATTAGCTTTGTTTGAATTTATTTGACTCTCCTTTGATTCAAATAGCTTTGTTTGAATGTGTTTGATTTTCATTTGATTCAATTAGCTTTGTAGAATGTATTTGACTTTCATTTGATTCAAATAGCTTTATTTGAATTTGACTTTCATTTGATTCAATTAGCTTTATAGAATGTGACTTTCATTTGATTCAAATAGATTTATTTGAATGTGTTTGACTTTCATTTGATTCAATTAGCTTTTTAGAATGTATTTGACTTTCATTTGATTCAAATCTTTGTTTGAATGTGTTTGACTTTCATTTGATTCAATTAGCTTTGTAGAATGTATTAGACTTTTATTTGATTTAATTAGCTTTGTTTGAATATATTTGACTCTTTGAATTAAATAGCTTTGTTTGAATGTGTTTGACTTTCATTTGATTCAATTAGCTTTGTAGAATGTATTTGACTTTTATTTGATTGAAATAGCTTTATTTGAATGTGTTTGACTTTCATTTGATTCAAATAACTTTGTTTGAATGTGTTTTACTTTCATTTGATCCAATTAGCTTAGTAGAATGTATTTGACTTTCATTTGATTCAAATATCTTTGTTTGAATTTTTTGACTTTCATTTGATTCAATTAGCTTTGTAGAATGTATTTGACTCTTTTGATTCAAATAGCTTTGTTTGAATGCGTTTAACTTTCATTTGATTCAATTAGCTTTGTAGAATGCATTTCACTTTCATTTGATTTAAATAACTTTGTTTCAATGCGTTTGACTTTCATTTGATTCAATAGCTTTATTTTAATGCGTTTGACTTTCATTTGATACAATTAGCTTTGTTGAACGTATTTGACATTCATTTGATTAAAATAGCTTTGTTTGAATGTGTTTGACTTTCATTTGATTCAATTTGCTTTGTTTGAATGTGTTTGACTTTCATTTGATTCTATTAGCTTTGTTGAATGTATTTGACTTTCATTTGATTCTATTAGCTTTGTTTGAATGTGTTTGACTTTCATTTGATTCAATTAGCTTTGTAAAATGTATTTGACTTTTATTTGATTTAATTAGCTTTGTTTGAATGTTTTTGACTCTCATTTAATTCAAATAACTTTGTTTGAATGTGTTTCACTTTATTTGATTCAATTAGCTTTGTAGAACGTATTTGACTTTCATTTGATTCAAATAGCTTTGTTTGAATGTATTTGACTTTCATTTGATCAATTAGCTTAGTAGAATGTATTGAACATTCATTTGATTCAAATATCTTTGTTTGAATGTTTTTGACTTTCATTTGATTCAATTAGCTTTGTAGAATGTATTTGACTTTCATTTGATTCGAAATCTTTGTTTGAATGTGTTTGACTTTCATTTGATTCAATTAGCTTTGTTTGAATGTGTTTGACTTTAATTTAATTCAATTAGCTTTGTAGAATGTATTGACTTTTATTTGATTTAAATAGCTTTGTTTGAATATATTTGACTCTCATTTGATTCAAATAGCTTTGTTTGAATGTGTTTGACTTTCATTTGATTCAATTAGCTTTGTAGAATGTATTTGACTTTCATTTGATTCAAATAACTTTATTTGAATGTGTTTGACTTTCATTTGATTCAATTAGCTTTGTAGAATGTATTTGACATTCATTTATTTAAAATAGCTTTGTTTGAATGTGTTTGATTTCATTTGATTCAAATAGCTTTATTTGAATGTGTTTGACTTTCATTTGATTCAATTATTTGTAGAATGTATTTGACTTTCATTTGATTCAATTAGCTTTGTTTGAATGAGTTTGACTTTCATTTGATTCAATTAGCTTTGTAGAATGTATTTGACTCTCATTTGATTCAAATAGCTTTGTTTGAATGCGTTTAACTTTCATTTGATTCAATTAGCTTTGTAGAATGCATTTCACTTTCATTTGATTTAAATAACTTTGTTTCAATGCGTTTGACTTTCATTTGATTCAAATTGCTTTATTTGAATGTGTTTGACTTTCATTTGATACAATTGGCTTTGTTGAACGTATTTGACATTCATTTTATAAAATAGCTTTGTTTGAATGTGTTTGACTTTCATTTGATTCAGTTTGCTTTGTTTGAATGTGTTTGACTTTCATTTGATTCTATTAGCTTTGTTGAATGTATTTGACTTTCATTTGATTCAATTAGCTTTTTTGAATGTGTTTGACTTTCATTTGATTCAATTAGCTTTGTAGAATGTATTTGACTTTTATTTGATTAATTAGCTTTGTTTGAATGTTTTTGACTCTCATTTAATTCAAATAGCTTTGTTTGAATGTGTTTCACTTTTATTTGATTCAATTAGCTTTATAGAACGTATTTGACTTTCATTTGATTCCAATAGCTTTGTTTGAATGTGTTTGACTTTCATTTGATCCAATTGGCTTAGTAGAATGTATTTGACTTTCATTTGATTCAAATAGCTTTGTTTGAATGTTTTTTTACTTTCATTTGATTCAATTAGCTTTGTAGAATATTTGACTTTTATTTGATTTAATTAGCTTTGTTTGAACATGTTTGACTCTCATTTGATTCAAATAGCTTTGTTTGAATGTGTTTGAGTTTCATTTGATTCAATTAGCTTTGTAGAATGTATTTGACTTTCATTTTATTCAAATAGCTTTGTTTGAATGTGATTGAATTTCATTTGATTCAATTTGCTTTGTAGATTGCATTTCACTTTCATTTGATTATATAGCTTTGTTTGAATGTGTTTGACTTTCATTTAAATTAAAAAGCTTTTTTGAATGTGTTTGAATTTTATTTGATTTAAAAGGCTTTGTTTGAATGTGTTTGACTTTCATTTGATTCAATTAGTTTTGTAGAATGTATTTTACTTTTATTTGATTTAATTAGCTTTGTTTGAATTTATTTGACTCTCCTTTGATTCAAATAGCTTTGTTTGAATGTGTTTGATTTTCATTTGATTCAATTAGCTTTGTAGAATGTATTTGACTTTCATTTGATTCAAATAGCTTTATTTGAATGTGTTTGACTTTCATTTGATTCAATTAGCTTTATAGAATGTATTGACTTTCATTTGATTCAAATAGATTTATTTGAATGTGTTTGACTTTCATTTGATTCAATTAGCTTTGTAGAATGTATTTGACTTTCATTTGATTCAAAATCTTTGTTTGAATGTGTTTGACTTTCATTGATTCAATTAGCTTTGTAGAATGTATTAGACTTTTATTTGATTTAATTAGCTTTGTTTGAATGTATTTGACTCTCATTTGAATTAAATAGCTTTGTTTGAATGTGTTTGACTTTCATTTGATTCAATTAGCTTTGTAGAATGTATTTGACTTTATTTGATTGAAATAGCTTTATTTGAATGTGTTTGACTTTCATTTGATTCAAATAACTTTGTTTGAATGTGTTTGACTTTCATTTGATCAATTAGCTTGTAGAATGTATTTGACTTTCATTTGATTCAAATATCTTTGTTTGAATGTTTTTGACTTTCATTTGATTCAATTAGCTTTTGTAGAATGTATTTGACTCTCGTTTGATTCAAATAGCTTTGTTTGAATGCGTTTAACTTTCATTTGATTCAATTAGCTTTGTAGAATGCATTTCACTTTCATTTGATTTAAATAACTTTGTTTCAATGCGTTTGACTTTCATTTGATTCAAATAGCTTTATTTTAATGCGTTTGACTTTCATTTGATACAATTAGCTTTGTTGAACGTATTTGACATTCATTTGATTAAAATAGCTTTGTTTGAATGTGTTTGACTTTCATTTGATTCAATTTGCTTTGTTTGAATGTGTTTGACTTTCATTTGATTCTATTAGCTTTGTTGAATGTATTTGACTTTCATTTGATTCAATTAGCTTTGTTTGAATGTGTTTGACTTTCATTTGATTCAATTAGCTTTGTAAATGTATTTGACTTTTATTTGATTTAATTAGCTTTGTTTGAATGTTTTTGACTCTCATTTAATTCAAATAACTTTGTTTGAATGTGTTTCACTTTTATTTGATTAAATTAGCTTTGTAGAACGTATTTGACTTCATTTGATTCAAATAGCTTTGTTTGAATGTATTTGACTTTCATTTGATCCAATTAGCTTAGTAGAATGTATTGACATTCATTTGATTCAAATATCTTTGTTTGAATGTTTTTGACTTTCATTTGATTCAATTAGCTTGTAGAATGTATTTGACTTTCATTTGATTCGAAATCTTTTTTGAATGTGTTTGACTTTCATTTGATTCAATTAGCTTTGTTTGAATGTATTTGACTTTAATTTAATTCAATTAGCTTTGTAGAATGTATTGACTTTTATTTGATTTAAATAGCTTTGTTTGAATTTATTTGACAATTTGATTCAAATAGCTTTGTTTGAATGTGTTTGACTTTCATTTGATTCAATTAGCTTTGTAGAATGTATTTGACTTTCATTTGATTCAAATATCTTTGTTTGAATGTTTTTGACTTTCATTTGATTCAATTAGCTTTGTAGAATGTATTTGACTCTCATTTGATTCAAATAGCTTTGTTTGAATGCGTTTAACTTTCATTTGATTCAATTAGCTTTGTAGAATGCATTTCACTTTCATTTGATTTAAATAACTTTGTTTCAATGCGTTTGACTTTCATTTGATTCAAATAGCTTTATTTTAATGCGTTTGACTTTCATTTGATACAATTAGCTTTGTTGAACGTATTTGACATTCATTTGATTAAAATAGCTTTGTTTGAATGTGTTTGACTTTCATTTGATTCATTTGCTTTGTTTGAATGTGTTTGACTTTCATTTGATTCTATTAGCTTTGTTGAATGTATTTGACTTTCATTTGATTCAATTAGCTTTGTTTGAATGTGTTTGACTTTCATTTGATTCAATTAGCTTTGTAGAATGTATTTGACTTTTATTTGATTTAATTAGCTTTGTTTGAATGTTTTGACTCTCATTTAAAATAGCTTTGTTTGAATGTGTTTCACTTTTATTTGATTCAATTAGCTTTATAGAACGTATTTGACTTTCATTTGATTCAAATGCTTTGTTTGAATGTGTTTGACTTTCATTTGATCCAATTAGCTTGTAGAATGTATTTGACTTTCATTTGATTCAAATAGCTTTGTTTGAATTTTTTACTTTCATTTGATTCAATTAGCTTTGTAGAATGTATTTGACTTTTATTTGAATTAATTAGCTTTGTTTGAACATGTTTGACTCTCATTTTTTCAAATAGCTTTGTTTGAATGTGTTTGATTTCATTTGATTCAAATAGCTTTGTTTGAATGTGATTGAATTTCATTTGATTCAATTTGCTTTGTAGATTGCATTTCACTTTCATTTGATTTTATATAGCTTTGTTTGAATGTGTTTGACTTTCATTTAAATTAAAAGCTTTTTTTGAATGTGTTTGACTTTTATTTATTTAAAAGGCTTTGTTTGAATGTGTTTGACTTTCATTTGATTCAATTAGCTTTGTAGAATGTATTTTACTTTTATTTGATTTAATTAGCTTTGTTTGAATTTATTGACTCTCCTTTGATTCAAATAGCTTTGTTTGAATGTTTGACTTTCATTTGATTCAATTAGCTTGTAGAATGTATTTGACTTTCATTTGATTCAAATAGCTTTATTTGAATGTGTTTGACTTTCATTGATTCAATTAGCTTTTTTAGAATGTATTTGACTTTCATTTGATTCAAAATCTTTGTTTGAATGTGTTTGACTTTCATTTGATTCAAATAGCTTTGTTTGAATGTGTTTGACTTTCATTTGATTCAATTAGCTTTGTAGAATGTATTTGACTTTCATTTGATTCAAATAATGTGTTTGACTTTCATTTGATTCAATTAGCTTTGTAGAATGTATTTGACTGTCATTTGATTCAAATAGCTTTGTTTGAATGTGTTTGAATTTCATTTAATTCAATTTGCTTTGTAGAATGCATTTCATTCATTTGATTTATATAGCTTTGTTTGAATGTGTTTGACTATCATTTAATTAAAAAGCTTTTTTTGAATGTGTTTGACTTTCATTTGATTAAAAGCTTTGTTTGAATGTGTTTGACTTTCATTTGATGCAATTAGCTTTGTAGAATGTTTACTTTTATTTGATTTAATTAGCTTTGATCATTTGATTAGCTTTGTTTGAATGTGTTTGACTTTCATTTGATTCAATTAGCTTTGTTGTATTTGACTTTCATTTGATTAAAATAGCTTTATTTGGATGTGTTTGACTTTCATTTGATTCAATTAGCTTTGTAGAATGTATTTGACATTCATTTAATTAAAATAGCTTTGTTTGAATGTGTTTGACTTTCATTTGATTCAAATAGAATGTGTTTGACTTTCATTGATTCAATTAGCAATGTTTGACTTTCATTTGATTCAATTAGCTTTGTTTGAATGAGTTTGACTTTCATTTGATTCAATTAGCTTTGTAGAATGTATTTGACTCTCATTTGATTCAAATAGCTTTTTTTGAATGCGTTTAACTTTCATTTGATTCAATTAGCCTTGTAGAATGCATTTCACTTTCATTTGATTTAAATAACTTTGTTTCAATGCGTTTGACTTTCATTTGATTCAAATAGCTTTATTTTAATGTGTTTGACTTTCATTTGATACAATTAGCTTTGTTGAACATATTTGACATTCATTTGATTAAAATAGCTTTGTTTGAATGTGTTTGACTTTCATTTGATTCAATTTGCTTTGTTTGAATGTGTTTGACTTTCATTTGATTCTATTAGCTTTGTTGAATGTATTTGACTGTCATTTGATTCAAATAGCTTTGTTTGAATGTGTTTGAATTTCATTTAATTCAATTTGCTTTGTAGAATGCATTTCACCTTCTTTTTATATAGCTTTGTTTGAATGTGTTTGACTATCATTTAAATTAAAAAGCTTTTTTTGAATGTGTTTGACTTTCATTTGATTTAAAAGGCTTTGCTTGAATGTGTTTGACTTTCATTTGATGCAATTAGCTTTGTAGAATGTATTTTACTTTTATTTGATTTAATTAGCTTTGTTTGAATTTATTTGACTCTCATTTGATTCAAATAGCTTTGTTTGAATGTTTTGACTTTCATTTGATTCAATTAGCTTTGTAGAATGTATTTGACTTTCATTTGATTCAAATAGCTTTATTTGAATGTGTTTGACTTTCATTTGATTCAATTAGCTTTGTAGAATGTATTTGACATTCATTTAATTAAATTGAATTTGACTTTCATTTGATTCAAATAGCTTTATTTGAATGTGTTTGACTTTCATTTGATTCAATTAGCTTTGTAGAATGTATTTGACTTTCATTTGATTCAATTAGCTTGTTTGAATGAGTTTGACTTTCATTTGATTCAATTAGCTTTTGTATTTGACTCTCATTTGATTCAAATAGCTTTGTTTGAATGCGTTTAACTTTCATTTGATTCAATTAGCTTTGTAGAATGCATTTCACTTTCATTTGATTTAAATAACTTTTTTCAATGCGTTTGACTTTCATTTGATTCAAATAGCTTTATTTTAATGTGTTTGACTTTCATTTGATATAATTAGCTTTGTTGAACGTATTTGACATTCATTTGATTAAAATAGCTTTGTTTGAATGTGTTTGACTGTCATTTGATTCAATTTGCTTTGTTTGAATGTGTTTGACTTTCATTTGATTTATTAGCTTTGTTGAATGTATTTGACTTTCATTTGATTCAATTAGCTTTGTTTGAATGTGTTTGACTTTCATTTGATTCAATTAGCTTTGTAGAATGTATTTGACTTTATTTGATTTAATTAGCTTTGTTTGAATGTTTTTTACTCTCATTTAATTCAAATAGCTTTGTTTGAATGTGTTTCACTTTTATTTGATTCAATTAGCTTTGTAGAACGTATTTGACTTTCATTTGATTCAAATAGCTTTGTTTGAATGTATTTGACTTTCATTTGATCCAATTAGCTTAGTAGAATGTATTGGACATTCATTTGATTCAAATATCTTTGTTTGAATGTTTTTGACTTTCATTTGATTCAATTAGCTTTGTAGAATGTATTTGACTTTCATTTGATTCGAAATCTTTGTTTGAATGTGTTTGACTTTCATTTGATTCAATTAGCT
Organism: Chenopodium quinoa; assembly: GCF_001683475.1. Taxonomy (NCBI): domain Eukaryota; kingdom Viridiplantae; phylum Streptophyta; class Magnoliopsida; order Caryophyllales; family Amaranthaceae; genus Chenopodium; species Chenopodium quinoa. The sequence goes on along the minus strand of NW_018742317.1, from coordinate 24,698 downwards.
TTGTTTGAATGTGTTTGACTTTAATTTAATTCAATTAGCTTTGTAGAATGTATTAGACTTTTATTTGATTTAAATAGCTTTGTTTGAATTATTTGACTCTCATTTGATTCAAATAGCTTTGTTTGAATGTGTTTGACTTTCATTTGATTCAATTAGCTTTGTAGAATGTTTGACTTTCATTTGATTCAAATAACTTTATTTGAATGTGTTTGACTTTCATTTGATTCAATTAGCTTTGTAGAATGTTTGATTTGAATGTTTGATTTTCATTTGATTTAGCTTTTGAATGTGTTTGACTTTCATTTGATTCAATTAGCTTTGTAGAATGTATTTGACTTTCATTTGATTCAATTAGCTTTGTTTGAATGTGTTTGACTTTCATTTGATTCAATTAGCTTTGTAGAATGTATTTGACTCTCATTTGATTCAAATAGCTTTGTTTGAATGCGTTTAATTTCATTTGATTCAATTAGCTTTGTAGAATGCATTTCACTTTCATTTGATTTAAATAACTTTGTTTCAATGCGTTTGACTTTCATTTGATTCAAATTGCTTTTTGAATGTGTTTGACTTTCATTTGATACAATTAGCTTTGTTGAATTTGACATTCATTTGATTTAGCTTTGTTTGAATGTGTTTGACTTTCATTTGATTCATGAATGTGTTTGACTTTCATTTGATTCTATTAGCTTTGTTGAATGTATTTGACTTTCATTTGATTCAATTAGCTTTGTTTGAATGTGTTTGACTTTCATTTGATTCAAATTAGCTTTGTAGAATGTTTGACTTTTATTTGATTTAATTAGCTTTGTTTGAATGTTTTGACTTCATTTAATTCATAGCTTTGTTTGAATGTGTTTCACTTTTATTTGATTCAATTAGCAACGTATTTGACTTTCATTTGATTTAGCTTTGTTTGAATGTGTTTGACTTTCATTTGATCAATTGCTTTAGAATGTATTTGACTTTCATTTGATTCAAATAGCTTTTTGACTTTCATTTGATTCAATTAGCTTTGTAGAATGTATTTGACTTTTATTTGATTTAATTAGCTTTGTTTGAACATGTTTGACTTCATTTGAATAGCTTTGTTTGAATGTGTTTGAGTTTCATTTGATTCAATTAGCTTTGTAGAATGTATTTGACTTTCATTTTATTCAAATAGCTTTGTTTGAATGTGATTGAATTTCATTTGATTCAATTTGCTTTGTAGATTGCATTTCACTTTCATTTGATTTAATAGCTTTGTTTGAATGTGTTTGACTTTCATTTAAATTAAAAAGCTTTTTTGAATGTGTTTTTATTTGATTTAAAAGCTTTGTTTGAATGTGTTTGACTTTCATTTGATTCTTTACTTTTTATTTGATTTAATTAGCTTTGTTTGAATTTATTTGACTCTCCTTTGATTCAAATAGCTTTGTTTGAATGTGTTTGATTTCATTTGATTCAATTAGCTTTGTAGAATGTATTTGACTTTCATTTGATTCAAATAGCTTTTTTGAATGTTTGTTGATTCAATTAGTGAATGTTTGACTTTCATTTGATTCAAATAGCTTTTTGAATGTGTTTGACTTTCATTTGATTCAATTAGCTTTGTAGAATGTATTTGCTTTCATTTGATTCAAATCTTTGTTTGAATTTGACTTTCATTTGATTCAATTAGCTTTGTAGAATGTATTGACTTTTATTTGATTTAATTAGCTTTGTTTGAATGTATTTGACTCTCATTTGAATTAAATAGCTTGACTTTCATTTGATTCAATTAAGAATGTATTTGACTTTTATTTGATTGAATAGTTTGAATGTGTTTGACTTTCATTTGATTCAAATAACTTTGTTTGAATGTGTTTGACTTTCATTTGATTCAATTAGCTTAGTAGAATGTATTTGACTTTCATTTGATTCAAATAGCTTTGTTGAATGACTTTCATTTGATTCAATTAGCTTTGTAGAATGTATTTGACTCTCGTTTGATTCAAATAGCTTTGTTTGAATGCGTTTAACTTTCATTTGATTCAATTAGCTTTGTAGAATGCATTTCACTTTCATTTGATTTAAATAACTTTGTTTCAATGTGTTTGACTTTCATTTGATTCAAATAGCTTTTTTAATGCTTTGACTTTCATTTGATACAATTAGCTTTTTGAACGTATTTGACATTCATTTGATTAAATAGCTTTGTTTGAATGTGTTTGACTTTCATTTGATTCAATTTGCTTTGTTGAATGTGACTTTCATTTGATTCTATTAGCTTTGTTGAATGTATTTGACTTTCATTTGATTCAATTAGCTTTGTTTGAATGTGTTTGACTTTCATTTGATTCAATTAGCTTTGTAGAATGTATTTGACTTTTATTTGATTTAATTAGCTTTGTTTGAATGTTTTTGACTCTCATTTAATTCAAATAACTTTGTTTGAATGTGTTTCACTTTTATTTGATTCAATTAGCTTTGTAGAACGTATTTGACTTTCATTTGATTCAAATAGCTTTGTTTGAATGTGTTTGACTTTTGATCAATTAGCTTAGTAGAATGTATTGACATTCATTTGATTCAATATCTTTTGAATGTTTTGACTTTCATTTGATTCAATTAGCTTTGTAGAATGTATTTGACTTTCATTTGATTCAAATCTTTGTTTGAATGTGTTTGACTTTCATTTGATTCAATTAGCTTTGTTTGAATATGTTTGACTTTAATTTAATTCAATTAGCTTTGTAGAATGTATTAGACTTTTATTTGATTTAAATAGCTTTTGTTGAATATATTTGACTCTCATTTGATTCAAATAGCTTTGTTTGAATGTGTTTGACTTTCATTTGATTCAATTAGCTTTGTAGAATGTATTTGACTTTCATTTGATTAAATAACTTTATTTGAATGTGTTTGACTTTCATTTGATTCAATTAGCTTTGTAGAATGTATTTGACATTCATTTATTTAAAATAGCTTTGTTTGAATGTGTTTGATTTTCATTTGATTCAATAGCTTTATTTGAATGTGTTTGACTTTCATTTGATTCAATTAGCTTTGTAGAATGTATTTGACTCTCATTTGATTCAAATAGCTTTGTTTGAATGCGTTTAACTTTCATTTGATTCAATTAGCCTTGTAGAATGCATTTCACTTTCATTTGATTTAAATAACTTTGTTTCAATGCGTTTGACTTTCATTTGATTCAAATAGCTTTATTTTAATGTGTTTGACTTTCATTTGATACAATTAGCTTTGTTGAACATATTTGACATTCATTTGATTAAAATAGCTTTGTTTGAATGTGTTTGACTTTCATTTGATTCAATTTGCTTTGTTTGAATGTGTTTGACTTTCATTTGATTCTATTAGCTTTGTTGAATGTATTTGACTGTCATTTGATTCAAATAGCTTTGTTTGAATGTGTTTTTAATTTCATTTAATTTAATTTGCTTTGTAGAATGCATTTCACCTTCATTTTATTTATATTTTTTTGAATGTGTTTGACTATCATTTAAATTAAAAAGCTTTTTTGAATGTGTTTGACTTTCATTTGATTTAAAAGGCTTTGCTTGAATGTGTTTGACTTTCATTTGATGCAATTAGCTTTGTAGAATGTATTTTACTTTTATTTGATTTAATTAGCTTTGTTTGAATTTATTTGACTCTCATTTGATTCAAATAGCTTTGTTTGAATGTGTTTGACTTTCATTTGATTCAATTAGCTTTGTAGAATGTATTTGACTTTCATTTGATTCAAATAGCTTTATTTGAATGTGTTTGACTTTCATTTGATTCAATTAGCTTTGTAGAATGTATTTGACATTCATTTAATTAAATTAGCTTTGTTTGAATTGTTTGACTTTCATTTGATTCAAATAGCTTTGTTGAATGTTTTTGACTTTCATTTGATTCAATTAGCTTTGTAGAATGTATTTGACTTTTATTTGATTTAATTAGCTTTGTTTGAACATTGACTCTCATTTGATTCAAATAGCTTTGTTTGAATGTGATTGAATTTCATTTGATTCAATTTGCTTTGTAGATTGCATTTCACTTTCATTTGATTTTATAGCTTTGTTTGAATGTGTTTGACTTTCATTTAAATTAAAAAGCTTTTTTTGAATGTGTTTGACTTTTATTTGATTTAAAAGGCTTTGTTTGAATGTTTGACTTTCATTTGATTCAATTAGCTTTGTAAAATGTATTTTACTTTTATTTGATTTAATTAGCTTTGTTTGAATTTATTTGACTCTCCTTTGATTCAAATAGCTTTGTTTGAATGTGTTTGACTTTCATTTGATTTAATTAGCTTTGTAGAATGTATTTGACTTTCATTTGATTCAATAGCTTTATTTGAATGTGTTTGACTTTCATTTGATTCAATTAGCTTTGTAGAATGTATTTGACTTTCATTTGATTCAAATCTTTGTTTGAATGTGTTTGACTTTCATTTGATTCAAATAGCTTTGTTTGAATGTGTTTGACTTTCATTTGATTCAATTAGCTTTGTAGAATGTATTTGACTTTCATTTGATTCAAATAGCTTTTTTTGAATGTGTTTGACTTTCATTTGATTCAAATAGCTTTGTAGAATGTATTTGACTGTCATTTGATTCAAATAGCTTTGTTTGAATGTGTTTGAATTTCATTTAATTCAATTTGCTTTGTAGAATGCATTTCACTTTCATTTGATTTATATAGCTTTGTTTGAATGTGTTTGACTATCATTTAAATTAAAAAGCTTTTTTTGAATGTGTTTGACTTTCATTTGATTTAAAAGATTTGTTTGAATGTGTTTGACTCTCATTTGATTCAAATAGCTTTGTTTGAATGTGTTTGACTTTCATTTGATTCAATTAGCTTTGTAGAATGTATTTGACTTTCATTTGATTAAAATAGCTTTATTTGATGTGTTTGACTTTCATTTGATTCAATTAGCTTGTAGAATGTATTTGACATTCATTTAATTAAAATAGCTTTGTTTGAATGTTTTTGACTTTCATTTGATTCAAATAGCTTTATTTGAATGTGTTTGACTTTCATTTGATTCAATTAGCTTTGTAGAATGTAATTGACTTTTATTTGATTCAATTAGCTTTGTTTGAATGAGTTTGACTTTCATTTGATTCAATTAGCTTTGTAGAATGTATTTGACTCTCATTTGATTCAAATAGCTTTTTTGAATGCGTTTAACTTTCATTTGATTCAATTAGCCTTGTAGAATGCATTTCACTTTCATTTGATTTAAATAACTTTGTTTCAATGCGTTTGACTTTCATTTGATTCAAATAGCTTTATTTTAATGTGTTTGACTTTCATTTGATACAATTAGCTTTGTTGAAATATTTGACATTCATTTGATTAAAATAGCTTTGTTTGAATGTGTTTGACTTTCATTTGATTCAATTTGCTTTGTTTGAATGTGTTTGACTTTCATTTGATTCTATTAGCTTTGTTGAATGTATTTGACTGTCATTTGATTCAAATAGCTTTGTTTGAATGTGTTTGAATTTCATTTAATTCAATTTGCTTTGTAGAATGCATTTCACCTTCATTTTATTTATACAGCTTTGTTTGAATGTGTTTGACTATCATTTAAATTAAAAAGCTTTTTTTGAATGTGTTTGACTTTCATTTGATTTAAAAGCTTTGTTGAATGTGTTTGACTTTCATTTGATGCAATTAGCTTTGTAGAATGTATTTTACTTTTATTTGATTTAATTAGCTTTGTTTGAATTTATTTGACTCTCATTTGATTCAAATAGCTTTGTTTGAATGTGTTTGACTTTCATTTGATTCAATTAGCTTTGTAGAATGTATTTGAATTTGATTTAGCTTTATTTGAATGTGTTTGACTTTCATTTGATTCAATTCTGACTTTCATTTGAATAGCTTTATTTGAATGTGTTTGACTTTCATTTGATTCAATTAGCTTTGTAGAATGTATTTGACATTCATTTAATTTAAATTAGCTTTGTTTGAATGTGTTTGACTTTCATTTGATTCAAATAGCTTTATTTGAATGTGTTTGACTTTCATTTGATTCAATTAGCTTTGTAGAATGTATTTGACTTTCATTTGATTCAATTAGCTTTGTTTGAATGAGTTTGACTTTCATTTGATTCATTAGCTTTTTAGAATGTATTTGACTCTCATTTGATTCAAATAGCTTTGTTTGAATGCGTTTAACTTTCATTTGATTCAATTAGCTTTGTAGAATGCATTTCACTTTCATTTGATTTAAATAACTTTGTTTCAATGCGTTTGACTTTCATTTGATTCAAATAGCTTTATTTTAATGTGTTGACTTTCATTTGATATAATTAGCTTTGTTGAACGTATTTGACATTCATTTGATTACAATAGCTTTGTTTGAATGTGTTTGACTGTCATTTGATTCAATTTGCTTTGTTTGAATGTGTTTGACTTTCATTTGATTCTATTAGCTTTGTTGAATGTATTTGACTTTCATTTGATTCAATTAGCTTTGTTTGAATGTGTTTGACTTTCATTTGATTCAATTAGCTTTGTAGAACGTATTTGACTTTTATTTGATTTAATTAGCTTTGTTTGAATGTTTTTTACTCTCATTTAATTCAAATAGCTTTGTTTGAATGTGTTTCACTTTTATTTGATTCAATTAGCTTTGTTAGAACGTATTTGACTTTCATTTGATTCAAATAGCTTTGTTTGAATGTGTTTGACTTTCATTTGATTAGCTTTCATTTGATTCAAATATTTTGTTTGAATGTGTTTGACTTTCATTTGATTCAATTAGCTTTGTAGAATGTATTTGACTTTCATTTGATTCGAAATCTTTGTTTGAATGTGTTTGACTTTCATTTGATTCAATTAGCTTTGTTGAATGTGTTTGACTTTATTTAATTCAATTAGCTTTGTAGAATGTATTAGACTTTTATTTGATTTAAATAGCTTTGTTTGAATTATTTGACTCTCATTTGATTCAAATAGCTTTGTTTGAATGTGTTTGACTTTCATTTGATTCAATTAGCTTTGTAGAATGTATTTGACTTTCATTTGATTCAAATACTTTATTTGAATGTGTTTGACTTTCATTTGATTCAATTAGCTTTGTAGAATGTATTTGACTTCATTTATTAAATAGCTTTGTTTGAATTTGATTTCATTTGATTCAAATAGCTTTTTGAATGTGTTTGACTTTCATTTGATTCAATTAGCTTTGTAGAATGTATTTGACTCTCATTTGATTCAAATAGCTTTGTTTGAATGCGTTTAACTTTCATTTGATTCAATTAGCTTTGTAGAATGCATTTCACTTTCATTTGATTTAAATAACTTTTGTTTCAATGCGTTTGACTTTCATTTGATTCAAATAGCTTTATTTTAATGTGTTTGACTTTCATTTGATACAATTAGCTTTGTTGAACATATTTGACATTCATTTGATTAAAATAGCTTTGTTTGAATGTGTTTGACTTTCATTTGATTCAATTTGCTTTGTTTGAATGTGTTTGACTTTCATTTGATTCTATTAGCTTTGTTGAATGTATTTGACTGTCATTTGATTCAAATAGCTTTGTTTGAATGTTTTTGAATTTCATTTAATTTAATTGCTTTGTAGAATGCATTTCACCTTCATTTTATTATATAGCTTTGTTTGAATGTGTTTGACTATCATTTAAATTAAAAAGCTTTTTTTGAATGTGTTTGACTTTCATTTGATTTAAAAGGCTTTGTTTGAATGTGTTTGACTTTCATTTGATGCAATTAGCTTTGTAGAATGTATTTTACTTTTATTTGATTTAATTAGCTTTGTTTGAATTTATTTGACTCTCATTTGATTCAAATAGCTTTGTTTGAATGTGTTTGACTTTCATTTGATTCAATTAGCTTTGTAGAATGTATTTGACTTTCATTTGATTCAAATAGCTTTATTTGAATGTGTTTGACTTTCATTTGATTCAATTAGCTTTGTAGAATGTATTTGACATTCATTTAATTAAATTAGCTTTGTTGAATGTGTTTGACTTTCATTTGATTCAAATTTTTTGAATGTTTTTGACTTTCATTTGATTCAATTAGCTTTGTAGAATGTATTTGACTTTTATTTGATTTAATTAGCTTTGTTTGAACATGTTTGACTTCATTTGATTCAAATAGCTTTGTTTGAATGTTTGAATTTCATTTGATTCAATTGCTTTGTTTGTTTCACTTTCATTTGATTTTATAGCTTTGTTTGAATGTGTTTGACTTTCATTTAAATTAAAAAGCTTTTTTGAATGTGTTTGACTTTTATTTGATTTTTGTTTGAATGTGTTGACTTTCATTTGATTCAATTAGCTTTTGTTTGATTTAATTAGCTTTGTTTGTTTGATTTGATTCCTTTGACTTTCATTGAATTAGCTTTGTAGAATGTATTTGACTTTCATTTGATTCAAATAGCTTTATTTGAATGTGTTTGACTTTCATTTGATTCAATTAGCTTTGTAGAATGTATTTGACTTTCATTTGATTCTCTTTGTTTGAATGTGTTTGACTTTCATTTGATTCAAATAGCTTTGTTTGAATGTGTTTGACTTTCATTTGATTCAATTAGCTTTGTAGAATGTATTTGACTTTCATTTGATTCAAATAGCTTTTTTGAATGTGTTTGACTTTCATTTGATTCAAATAGCTTTGTAGAATGTATTTGACTGTCATTTGATTCAAATAGCTTTGTTTGAATGTTTTGAATTTCATTTAATTCAATTTGCTTTGTAGAATGCATTTCACTTTCATTTGATTTATATAGCTTTGTTTGAATGTGTTTGACTATCATTTAAATTAAAAAGCTTTTTTGAATGTGTTTGACTTTCTTTGAATTTGAATAGCTTTGTTTGAATGTGTTTGACTTTCATTTGATTCAATTAGCTTTGTAGAATGTATTTGACTTTCATTTGATTAAATAGCTTTATTTGGATGTTTGACTTTCATTTGATTCAATTAGCATGTATTTGACATTCATTTTAATTTAAATAGCTTTGTTTGAATGTTTTTTGACTTTCATTTGATTCAAATAGCTTTATTTGAATGTGTTTGACTTTCATTTGATTCAATTAGCTTTGTAGAATGTTTGACTTTTATTTGATTCAATTAGCTTTGTTTGAATGTTTTGACTTTCATTTGATTCAATTAGCTTTGTAGAATGTATTTGACTCTCATTTGATTCAAATAGCTTTTTTGAATGGTTTAACTTTCATTTGATTCAATTAGCTTGTAGAATGCATTTCACTTTCATTTGATTTAAATCTTTGTTTCAATGCGTTTGACTTTCATTTGATTCAAATAGCTTTATTTTAATGTGTTTGACTTTCATTTGATACAATTAGCTTTGTTGAACATATTTGACATTCATTTGATTAAAATAGCTTTGTTTGAATGTGTTTTGACTTTCATTTGATTCAATTTGCTTTGTTTGAATGTGTTTGACTTTCATTTGATTCAATTAGCTTTGTTGAATGTATTTGACTGTCATTTGATTCAAATAGCTTTGTTTGAATGTGTTTGAATTTCATTTAATTCAATTTGCTTTGTAGAATGCATTTCACCTTCATTTGATTTATAAGCTTTGTTTGAATGTGTTTGACTATCATTTAAATTAAAAAGCTTTTTTTGAATGTGTTTGACTTTCATTTGATTTAAAAGGCTTTGTTTGAATGTGTTTGACTTTCATTTGATGCAATTAGCTTTGTAGAATGTATTTTACTTTTATTTGATTTAATTAGCTTTGTTTGAATTTATTTGACTCTCATTTGATTCAAATAGCTTTGTTTGAATGTGTTTGACTTTCATTTGATTCAATTAGCTTTGACTTTCATTTGATTTAATTTGAATTTGTGAGCTTGACTTTCATTTGATTCAAATAGCTTTATTTGAATGTGTTTGACTTTCATTTGATTCAATTAGCTTTGTAGAATGTATTTGACATTCATTTAATTAAATAGCTTTGTTTGAATGTGTTTGACTTTCATTTGATTCAAATAGCTTTATTTGAATGTGTTTGACTTTCATTTGATTCAATTAGCTTTGTAGAATGTATTTGACTTTCATTTGATTCAATTAGCTTTGTTTGAATGAGTTTGACTTTCATTTGATTCAATTAGCTTTGTAGAATGTATTTGACTCTCATTTGATTCAAATAGCTTTGTTTGAATGCGTTTAACTTTCATTTGATTCAATTAGCTTTGTAGAATGCATTTCACTTTCATTTGATTAAATAACTTTGTTTCAATGCGTTTGACTTTCATTTGATTCAAATAGCTTTATTTTAATGTGTTGACTTTCATTTGATATAATTAGCTTTGTTGAACGTATTTGACATTCATTTGATTAAATAGCTTTGTTTGAATGTGTTTGACTTCATTTGATTCAATTTGCTTTGTTTGAATGTGTTTGACTTTCATTTGATTCTATTAGCTTTGTTGAATGTATTTGACTTTCATTTGATTCAATTAGCTTTGTTTGAATGTGTTTGACTTTCATTTGATTCAATTAGCTTTGTAGAACGTATTTGACTTTTATTTGATTTAATTAGCTTTGTTTGAATGTTTTTACTCTCATTTAATTCAAATAGCTTTGTTTGAATGTGTTTCACTTTTATTTGATTCAATTAGCTTTGTAGAACGTATTTGACTTTCATTTGATTCAAATAGCTTTGTTTGAATGTGTTTGACTTTCATTTGATCCAATTAGCTTAGTAGAATGTATTGACATTCATTTGATTCAAATATCTTTGTTTGAATGTTTTTGACTTTCATTTGATTCAATTAGCTTTGTAGAATGTATTTGACTTTCATTTGATTGTTTGTTTGAATGTGTTTGACTTCATTTGATTCAATTAGCTTTGTTTGAATGTGTTTGACATTCAATTAGCTTTGTAGAATGTATTGACTTTTATTTGATTTAAATAGCTTTGTTTGAATATATTTGACTCTCATTTGATTCAAATAGCTTTGTTTGAATGTGTTTGACTTTCATTTGATTCAATTAGCTTTGTAGAATGTATTTGACTTTCATTTGATTCAAATAACTTTATTTGAATGTGTTTGACTTTCATTTGATTCAATTAGCTTTGTAGAATGTATTTGACATTCATTTATTTAAAATAGCTTTGTTGAATGTGTTTGATTTTCATTTGATTCAAATAGCTTTATTTGAATGTGTTTGACTTTCATTTGATTCAATTAGCTTTGTAGAATGTATTTGACTCTCATTTGATTCAAATAGCTTTGTTTGAATGCGTTTAACTTTCATTTGATTCAATTAGCTTGTAGAATGCATTTCACTTTCATTTGATTTAAATAACTTTGTTTCAATGCGTTGACTTTCATTTGATTCAAATAGCTTTATTTTAATGTGTTTGACTTTCATTTGATACAATTAGCTTTGTTGAACATATTTGACATTCATTTGATTAAAATAGCTTTGTTTGAAATGTGTTTGACTTTCATTTGATTCAATTTGCTTTGTTTGAATGTGTTTGACTTTCATTTGATTCTATTAGCTTTGTTGAATGTATTTGACTTCATTTGATTCAAATAGCTTTGTTTGAATGTGTTTGAATTTCATTTAATTTAATTTGCTTTGTAGAATGCATTTCACTTCATTTTATTTTATAGCTTTGTTTGAATTTGACTATCATTTAAATTAAAAAGCTTTTTTTGAATGTGTTTGACTTTCATTTGATTTAAAAGGCTTTTTTGAATGTGTTTGACTTTCATTTGATGCAATTAGCTTTGTAGAATGTATTTACTTTTATTTGATTTAATTAGCTTTGTTTGAATTTATTTGACTCTCATTTGATTCAAATAGCTTTGTTTGAATGTGTTTGACTTTCATTTGATTCAATTAGCTTTGTAGAATGTATTTGACTTTCATTTGATTCAAATAGCTTTATTTGAATGTGTTTGACTTTCATTTGATTCAATTGCTTTGTAGAATGTATTTGACATTCATTTAATTAAATTAGCTTTGTTTGAATGTTTGACTTTCATTTGATTCAAATAGCTTTTTGAATGATTGATTCAATTAGCTTTGTAGAATGTATTTGACTTTTATTTGATTTAATTAGCTTTGTTTGAACATGTTTGACTCTCATTTGATTCAAATAGCTTTGTTTGAATGTGATTGAATTTCATTTGATTCAATTTGCTTTGTAGATTGCTTCACTTTCATTTGATTTTTATAGCTTTTTGAATGTGTTTGACTTTCATTTAAATTAAAAAGCTTTTTTTTGAATGTGTTTGACTTTTATTTGATTTAAAAGGCTTTGTTTGAATGTGTTGACTTTCATTTGATTCAATTAGCTTTGTAAAATGTATTTTACTTTTATTTGATTTAATTAGCTTTGTTTGAATTTATTTGATTTGATTCAAATAGCTTTGTTTGAATGTGTTTGACTTTCATTTGATTCAATTAGCTTTGTAGAATGTATTTGACTTTCATTTGATTCAAATAGCTTTATTTGAATGTGTTTGACTTTCATTTGATTCAATTAGCTTTGTGTGAATGTATTTGACTTTCATTTGATTCAAAATCTTTGTTTGAATGTGTTTGACTTTCATTTGATTCAAATAGCTTTGTTTGAATGTGTTTGACTTTCATTTGATTCAATTAGCTTTGTAGAATGTATTTGACTTTCATTTGATTCAAATAGCTTTTTTGAATGTGTTTGACTTTCATTTGATTCAAATAGCTTTGTAGAATGTATTTGACTCATTTGATTCAAATAGCTTTGTTTGAATGTGTTTGAATTTCATTTAATTCAATTTGCTTTGTAGAATGCATTTCACTTTCATTTGATTTAATAGCTTTGTTTGAATGTGTTTGACTTCATTTAAATTAAAAAGCTTTTTTTGAATGTGTTTGACTTTCATTTGATTTTTTGTTTGAATGTGTTTGACTTCATTTGATTCTTTGTTTGAATGTGTTTGACTTTCATTTGATTCAATTAGCTTTGACTTTCATTTGATTAGCTTTATTTGGATGTGTTTGACTTTCATTTGATTCAATTAGCTTTGTAGAATGTATTTGACATTCATTTAATTAAAATAGCTTTGTTGAATGTTTTGACTTTCATTTGATTCAAATAGCTTTATTTGAATGTGTTTGACTTTCATTTGATTCAATTAGCTTTGTAGAATGTTTGACTTTTATTTGATTCAATTAGCTTTGTTTGAATGAGTTTGACTTTCATTTGATTCAATTAGCTTTGTAGAATGTATTTGACTCTCATTTGATTCAAATAGCTTTTTTTGAATGCGTTTAACTTTCATTTGATTCAATTAGCCTTGTAGAATGCATTTCACTTTCATTTGATTTAAATAACTTTGTTTCAATGCGTTTGACTTTCATTTGATTCAAATAGCTTTATTTTAATGTGTTTGACTTTCATTTGATACAATTAGCTTTGTTGAACATATTTGACATTCATTTGATTAAAATAGCTTTGACTTTCATTTGATTCAATTTGCTTTGTTTGAATGTGTTTGACTTTCATTTGATTAGCTTTGTTGAATGTATTTGACTGTCATTTGATTCAAATAGCTTTGTTTGAATGTGTTTGAATTTCATTTAATTCAATTTGCTTTGTAGAATGCATTTCACCTTCATTTTATTTAGCTTTGTTTGAATGTGTTTGACTATCATTTAAATTAAAAAGCTTTTTTTGAATGTGTTTGACTTTCATTTGATTTAAAAGGCTTTGCTTGAATGTGTTTGACTTTCATTTGATGCAATTAGCTTTGTAGAATGTATTTTACTTTTATTTGATTTAATTAGCTTTGTTTGAATTTATTTGACTCTCATTTGATTCAAATAGCTTTGTTTGAATGTGTTTGACTTTCATTTGATTCAATTAGCTTTGTAGAATGTATTTGACTTTCATTTGATTCAAATAGCTTTATTTGAATGTGTTTGACTTTCATTTGATTCAATTAGCTTTGTAGAATGTATTTGACTTTCATTTGATTTGAATGTGTTTGATTCATTTGATTCCTTTGTAGAATGTATTTGACATTCAAATTAGCTTTGTTTGCTTTGACTTTCATTTGATTCAAATAGCTTTATTTGAATGTGTTTGACTTTCATTTGATTCAATTAGCTTTGTAGAATGTATTTGACTTTCATTTGATTCAATTAGCTTTGTTGAATGAGTTTGACTTTCATTTGATTCAATTAGCTTTGTAGAATGTATTTGACTCTCATTTGATTCAAATAGCTTTGTTTGAATGCGTTTAACTTTCATTTGATTCAATTAGCTTTGTAGAATGCATTTCACTTTCATTTGATTTAAATAACTTTGTTTCAATGCGTTTGACTTTCATTTGATTCAAATAGCTTTATTTTAATGTGTTTGACTTTCATTTGATATAATTAGCTTTGTTGAACGTATTTGACATTCATTTGATTAAATAGCTTTGTTTGAATGTGTTTGACTTCATTTGATTCAATTTGCTTTGTTTGAATGTGTTTGACTTTCATTTGATTCTATTAGCTTTGTTGAATGTATTTGACTTTCATTTGATTCAATTAGCTTTGTTTGAATGTGTTTGACTTTCATTTGATTCAATTAGCTTTGTAGAATGTATTTGACTTTTATTTGATTTAATTAGCTTTGTTTGAATGTTTTTTACTCTCATTTAATTCAAATAGCTTTGTTTGAATGTGTTTTCACTTTTATTTGATTCAATTAGCTTTGTAGAACGTATTTGACTTTCATTTGATTCAAATAGCTTTGTTTGAATGTGTTTGACTTTCATTTGATCCAATTAGCTTTGTAGAATGTATTGACTTCATTTGATTCAAATAGCTTTGTTTGAATGTTTGACTTTCATTTGATTCAATTAGCTTTGTAGAATGTATTTGACTTTCATTTGATTCCTTTGTTTGAATGTGTTTGACTTCATTTGATTCAATTATTTAATTTGATTTAATTCAATTAGCTTTGTAGAATGTATTGACTTTTATTTGATTTAAATAGCTTTGTTTGAATTATTTGACTCTCATTTGATTCAAATAGCTTTGTTTGAATGTGTTTGACTTTCATTTGATTCAATTAGCTTTGTAGAATGTATTTGACTTTCATTTGATTCAAAAGCTTTTGAATGTGTTTGACTTTCATTTGATTCAATTAGCTTTGTAGAATGTTGACATTCATTTCTTTGATTTTCATTTGATTCAAATAGCTTTGACTTTCATTTGGCTTTGTTGATTTGACTTCATTTGATTCAATAGCTTTGTTTGAATGTTTAACTTTCATTTGATTCAATTAGCTTTTTGCATTTCACTTTCATTTGATTTAAATAACTTTGTTTATGCGTTTGACTTTCATTTGATTCAAATAGCTTTTTTAATGTGTTTGACTTTCATTTGATACAATTAGCTTTGTTGAACATATTTGACATTCATTTGATTAAAATAGCTTTGAATGTTTGACTTTCATTTGATTCAATTGAATTTTTCATTTGATTAGCATTTGACTTCATTTGATTCAAATAGCTTTGTTTGAATGTGTTTGAATTTCATTTTTTAATTTGCTTTGTAGAATGCATTTCACTTTCATTTGATTTATATAGCTTTGTTTGAATGTGTTTGACTTCATTTAAATTAAAAAGCTTTTTTTGAATTTTTCATTTGATTTAAAATTGAATGTGTTTGACTTTCATTTGATCAATTAGCTTTGTAGAATGACTTTTTTGATTTAATTAGCTTTGTTTGAATTATTTGACTCTCATTTGAAAATAGCTTTGTTTGAATGTGTTTGACTTTCATTTGATTCAATAGCTTTGTAGAATGTATTTGACTTTCATTTGATTTAGCTTTATTTGAATGTGTTTGACTTTCATTTGATTCAATTAGCTTTGTAGAATGTATTTGACTTTCATTTAATTAAATTAGCTTTGTTTGAATTTGACTTTCATTTGATTCAAATTAGCTTTGTTTGAATGTTTTTGACTTTCATTTGATTCAATTAGCTTTGTAGAATGTATTTGACTAGCTTTGTTTGAATTTGACTTCATTTGATTCAAATAGCTTTGTTTGAATGTGTTTGAATTTCATTTGATTCAATTGCTTTGTAGATTGCATTTCACTTTCATTTGATTTTTATAGCTTTGTTTGAATGTGTTTGACTTTCATTTAAATTAAAAAGCTTTTTTTGAATGTGTTTGACTTTATTTGATTTAAAAGGCTTTGTTTGAATGTGTTTGACTTTCATTTGATTCAATTAGCTTTGAATGTATTTTACTTTTATTTGATTTAATTAGCTTTGTTTGAATTTATTTGACTCTCATTTGATTCAAATAGCTTTGTTTGAATGTGTTTGACTTTCATTTGATTCAATTAGCTTGTTGGCTTTGACTTTCATTTGATTCAATTAGCTTTGAATGTATTTGACTTTCATTTGATTTTCTTTGTTTGAATGTGTTTGACTTTCATTTGATTCAAAATAGCTTTGTTTGAATGTGTTTGACTTTCATTTGATTCAATTAGCTTTGTAGAATGTATTTGACTTTCATTTGATTCAAATAGCTTTGAATGTGTTTGACTTTCATTTGATTTAGCTTTGTAGAATGTATTGACTTCATTTGATTAGCTTTGTTTGAATGTGTTTGAATTTCATTTAATTCAATTTGCTTTGTAGAATGCATTTCACTTTCATTTGATTTATATAGCTTTGTTTGAATGTGTTTGACTATCATTTAAATTAAAAAGCTTTTTTTGAATGTGTTTGACTTTCATTTGATTTTTGTTTGAATTTGATCATTTGATTCAAATAGCTTTGTTTGAATGTGTTTGACTTTCATTTGATTCAATTAGCTTTGTAGAATGTATTTGACTTTCATTTGATTAAATAGCTTTATTTGAATGTGTTTGACTTTCATTTGATTCAATTAGCTTTGTAGAATGATTCATTTAATTAAAATAGCTTTGTTTGAATGTTTTTGACTTTCATTTGATTCAAATAGCTTTATTTGAATGTGTTTGACTTCATTTGATTCAATTAGCTTTGTAGAATGTATTTGACTTTTATTTGATTCAATTAGCTTTGTTTGAATGAGTTTGACTTTCATTTGATTCAATTAGCTTTGTAGAATGTATTTGACTCTCATTTGATTCAAATAGCTTTTTTTGAATGCGTTTAACTTTCATTTGATTCAATTAGCTTTGTAGAATGCATTTCACTTTCATTTGATTTAAATAACTTTGTTTCAATGCGTTTGACTTTCATTTGATTCAAATAGCTTTTTTTAATGTGTTTGACTTTCATTTGATACAATTAGCTTTGTTGAACATATTTGACATTCATTTGATTAAAATAGCTTTGTTTGAATGTGTTTGACTTTCATTTGATTCAATTGCTTTGTTGAATGTGTTTGACTTTCATTTGATTCTTAGCTTTGTGAATGTATTTGACTGTCATTTGATTCAAATAGCTTTGTTTGAATGTGTTTGAATTTCATTTAATTCAATTTGCTTTGTAGAATGCATTCATTTGATTTATATAGCTTTGTTTGAATGTGTTTGACTATCATTTAAATTAAAAAGCTTTTTTTGAATGTGTTTGACTTTCATTTGATTTAAAAGGCTTTGTTGAATGTGTTTGACTTTCATTTGATGCAATTAGCTTTGTAGAATGTATTTTACTTTTATTTGATTTAATTAGCTTTGTTTGAATTATTTGACTCTCATTTGATTCAAATAGCTTTTTTGAATGTGTTTGACTTTCATTTGATTCAATTAGCTTTGACTTTCATTTGATTCAAATAGCTTTGACTTTCATTTGATTCAATTAGCTTTGTAGAATGTATTTGACTTTCATTTGATTCAAATAGCTTTATTTGAATGTGTTTGACTTTCATTTGATTCAATTAGCTTTGTAGAATGTATTTGACATTCATTTAATTAAATTAGCTTTGTTTGAATGTGTTTGACTTTCATTTGATTCAAATAGCTTTATTTGAATGTGTTTGACTTTCATTTGATTCAATTAGCTTTGTAGAATGTATTTGACTTTCATTTGATTCAATTAGCTTTGTTTGAATGAGTTTGACTTTCATTTGATTCAATTAGCTTTGTAGAATGTATTTGACTCTCATTTGATTCAAATAGCTTTGTTTGAATGCGTTTAACTTTCATTTGATTCAATTAGCTTTGTAGAATGCATTTCACTTTCATTTGATTTAAATAACTTTGTTTCAATGCGTTTGACTTTCATTTGATTCAAATAGCTTTATTTTAATGTGTTTGACTTTCATTTGATATAATTAGCTTTGTTGAACGTATTTGACATTCATTTGATTAAAATAGCTTTGTTTGAATGTGTTTGACTTTCATTTGATTCAATTTGCTTTGTTTGAATGTGTTTGACTTTCATTTGATTCTATTAGCTTTGTTGAATGTATTTGACTTTCATTTGATTCAATTAGCTTTGTTTGAATGTGTTTGACTTTCATTTGATTCAATTAGCTTTGTAGAACGTATTTGACTTTTATTTGATTTAATTAGCTTTGTTTGAATGTTTTTTACTCTCATTTAATTCAAATATTTGAATGTGTTTCACTTTTATTTGATTCAATTAGCTTTGTAGAACGTATTTGACTTTCATTTGATTCAAATAGCTTTGTTTGAATGTGTTTGACTTTCATTTGATCCAATTAGCTTGTAGAATGTATTTGACTTTCATTTGATTCAAATAGCTTTGTTTGAATGTTTTTGACTTTCATTTGATTCAATTAGCTTTGTAGAATGTATTTGACTTTTTTGATTTAATTAGCTTTGTTTCATGTTTGACTTCATTTGATTCAAATAGCTTTGTTTGAATGTGATTGAATTTCATTTGATTCAATTTGCTTTGTAGATGCATTTCACTTTCATTTGATTTTTATAGCTTTGTTTGAATGTGTTTGACTTTCATTTAAATTAAAAAGCTTTTTTGAATGTGTTTGACTTTTATTTGATTTAAAATTTGAATGTGTTTGACTTTCATTTGATTCAATTAGCTTTGTAGAATGTATTTTACTTTTATTTGATTTAATTAGCTTTGTTTGAATTTATTTGACTCTCATTTGATTCAAATAGCTTTGTTTGAATGTGTTTGACTTTCATTTGATTCAATTAGCTTTGTAGAATGTATTTGATTCAGCTTTGACTTTCATTTGAGCTTTCATTTGTAGCTTTATTTGAATGTGTTTGACTTTCATTTGATTCAATTAGCTTTGTAGAATGTATTTGACATTCATTTAATTAAATAGCTTTGTTTGAATGTGTTTGACTTTCATTTGATTCAAATAGCTTTATTTGAATGTGTTTGACTTTCATTTGATTCAATTAGCTTTGTAGAATGTATTTGACTTTCATTTGATTCAATTAGCTTTGTTTGAATGAGTTTGACTTTCATTTGATTCAATTAGCTTTGTAGAATGTATTTGACTCTCATTTGATTCAAATAGCTTTGTTTGAATGCGTTTAACTTTCATTTGATTCAATTAGCTTTGTAGAATGCATTTCACTTTCATTTGATTTAAATAACTTTGTTTCAATGCGTTTGACTTTCATTTGATTCAAATAGCTTTATTTTAATGTTTGACTTTCATTTGATAAATTAGCTTTGTTGAACGTATTTGACATTCATTTGATTAAATAGCTTTGTTTGAATGTGTTTGACTTCATTTGATTCAATTTGCTTTGTTTGAATGTGTTTGACTTTCATTTGATTCTATTAGCTTTGTTGAATGTATTTGACTTTCATTTGATTCAATTAGCTTTGTTTGAATGTGTTTGACTTTCATTTGATTCAATTAGCTTTGTAGAATGTATTTGACTTTTATTTGATTTAATTAGCTTTGTTTGAATGTTTTTTACTCTCATTTAATTCAAATAGCTTTGTTTGAATGTGTTTCACTTTTATTTGATTCAATTAGCTTTGTAGAACGTATTTGACTTCATTTGATTCAAATAGCTTTGTTTGAATGTGTTTGACTTTCATTTGATTAGCTTGTAGAATGTATTGACATTCATTTGATTCCTTTGTTTGAATGTTTTTGACTTTCATTTGATTCAATTAGCTTTGTAGAATGTATTTGACTTTCATTTGATTCAAATCTTTGTTTGAATTTGACTTTCATTTGATTCAATTAGCTTGTTTGAATGTGTTTGACTTTAATTTATTCAATTAGCTTTGTAGAATGTATTGACTTTTATTTGATTTAAATAGCTTTGTTTGAATTATTTGACTCTCATTTGATTCAAATAGCTTTGTTTGAATGTGTTTGACTTTCATTTGATTCAATTAGCTTTGTAGAATGTATTTGACTTTCATTTGATTCAAATAGCTTTATTTGAATGTGTTTGACTTTCATTTGATTCAATTAGCTTTGTAGAATGTATTTGACATTCAGCTTTGTTTGAATGTGTTTGATTTTCATTTGATTCAAATAGCTTTATTTGAATGTTTGACTTTCATTTGATTCAATTAGCTTTGTAGAATGTATTTGACTCTCATTTGATTCAAATAGCTTTGTTTGAATGCGTTTAACTTTCATTTGATTCAATTAGCTTTGTAGAATGCATTTCACTTTCATTTGATTTAAATAACTTTGTTTCAATGCGTTTGACTTTCATTTGATTCAAATAGCTTTATTTTAATGTGTTTGACTTTCATTTGATACAATTAGCTTTGTTGAACGTATTTGACATTCATTTGATTAAAATAGCTTTGTTTGAATGTGTTTGACTTTCATTTGATTCAATTTGCTTTGTTTGAATGTGTTTGACTTTCATTTGATTCTATTAGCTTTGTTGAATGTATTTGACTGTCATTTGATTCAAATAGCTTTGTTTGAATGTGTTTGAATTTCATTTAATTTAATTTGCTTTGTAGAATGCATTTCACCTTCAATTTATATAGCTTTGTTTGAATGTGTTTGACTTCATTTAAATTAAAAAGCTTTTTTTGAATGTGTTTGACTTTCATTTGATTTGCTTTGTTTGAATGTGTTTGACTTTCATTTGATTAGCTTTGTAGAATGTATTTTACTTTTATTTGATTTAATTAGCTTTGTTTGAATTTATTTGACTCTCATTTGATTCAAATAGCTTTGTTTGAATGTGTTTGACTTTCATTTGATTCAATTAGCTTTGTAGAATGTATTTGACTTTCATTTGATTCAAATAGCTTTATTTGAATGTTTTGACTTTCATTTGATTCAATTAGCTTTGTAGAATGTATTTGACATTCATTTAATTAAATTAGCTTTGTTTGAATGTTTTTTGACTTTCATTTGATTCAAATAGCTTTGTTTGAATGTTTTTGACTTTCATTTGATTCAATTAGCTTTGTAGAATGTATTTGACTTTTATTTGATTTAATTAGCTTTGTTTGAACATGTTTGACTCTCATTTGATTCAAATAGCTTTGTTTGAATGTGATTGAATTTCATTTGATTCAATTTGCTTTGTAGATTGCATTTCACTTTCATTTGATTTTTATAGCTTTGTTTGAATGTGTTTGACTTTCATTTAAATTAAAAAGCTTTTTTTGAATGTGTTTGACTTTATTTGATTTAAAAGGCTTTGTTTGAATGTGTTTGACTTTCATTTGATTCAATTAGCTTTGTAAAATGTATTTTACTTTTATTTGATTTAATTAGCTTTGTTTGAATTTATTTGACTCTCCTTTGATTCAAATAGCTTTGTTTGAATGTGTTTGACTTTCATTTGATTCAATTAGCTTTGTAGAATGTATTTGACTTTCATTTGATTCAAATAGCTTTATTTGAATGTGTTTGACTTTCATTTGATTCAATTAGCTTTGTAGAATGTATTTGACTTTCATTTGATTCAAAATCTTTGTTTGAATGTGTTTGACTTTCATTTGATTCAAATAGCTTTGTTTGAATGTGTTTGACTTTCATTTGATTCAATTAGCTTTGTAGAATGTATTTGACTTTCATTTGATTCAAATAGCTTTTTTTGAATGTGTTTGACTTTCATTTGATTCAAATAGCTTTGTAGAATGTATTTGACTGTCATTTGATTCAAATAGCTTTGTTTGAATGTGTTTGAATTTCATTTAATTCAATTTGCTTTGTAGAATGCATTTCACTTTCATTTGATTTATATAGCTTTGTTTGAATGTGTTTGACTATCATTTAAATTAAAAAGCTTTTTTTGAATGTGTTTGACTTTCATTTGATTTTAAAATTTGTTTGAATGTGTTTGACTCTCATTTGATTCAAATAGCTTTGTTTGAATGTGTTTGACTTTCATTTGATTCAATTAGCTTTGAATGTATTTGACTTTCATTTGATTTAGCTTTAATTGATTTCATTTGATTCAATTAGCAATGTATTTGAGCTTTGTTGAATGTTTTTGACTTTCATTTGATTCAAATAGCTTTATTTGAATGTGTTTGACTTTCATTTGATTCAATTAGCTTTGTAGAATGTATTTGACTTTTATTTGATTCAATTAGCTTTGTTTGAATGAGTTTGACTTTCATTTGATTCAATTAGCTTTGTAGAATGTATTTGACTCTCATTTGATTCAAATAGCTTTTTTTGAATGCGTTTAACTTTCATTTGATTCAATTAGCCTTGTAGAATGCATTTCACTTTCATTTGATTTAAATAACTTTGTTTCAATGCGTTTGACTTTCATTTGATTCAAATAGCTTTATTTTAATGTGTTTGACTTTCATTTGATACAATTAGCTTTGTTGAACATATTTGACATTCATTTGATTAAAATAGCTTTGTTTGAATGTGTTTGACTTTCATTTGATTCAATTTGCTTTGTTTGAATGTGTTTGACTTTCATTTGATTCTATTAGCTTTGTTGAATGTATTTGACTGTCATTTGATTCAAATAGCTTTGTTTGAATGTGTTTGAATTTCATTTAATTCAATTTGCTTTGTAGAATGCATTTCACCTTCATTTTATTTATATAGCTTTGTTTGAATGTGTTTTGACTATCATTTAAATTAAAAAGCTTTTTTTGAATGTGTTTGACTTTCATTTGATTTAAAAGGCTTTGTTTGAATGTGTTTGACTTTCATTTGATGCAATTAGCTTTGTAGAATTTTACTTTTATTTGATTTAATTAGCTTTGTTTGAATTTATTTGACTTCTCATTTGATTCAAATAGCTTTGTTGAATGTGTTTGACTTTCATTTGATTCAATTAGCTTTGACTTTCATTTGATTCAAATAGCTTGTTGACTTTCATTTGATTCAATTAGCTTTGGAATGTATTTGACTTTCATTTGATTCAAATAGCTTTTTTGAATGTGTTTGACTTTCATTTGATTCAATTAGCTTTGTAGAATGTATTTGACATTCATTTAATTAAATATGAATGTGTTTGACTTTCATTTGATTCAAATAGCTTTTTGAATGTGTTTGACTTTCATTTGATTCAATTAGCTTTTGTAGAATGTATTTGACTTTCATTTGATTCAAATTAGCTTTGTTTGAATGAGTTTGACTTTCATTTGATTCAATTAGCTTTGTAGAATGTATTTGACTCTCATTTGATTCAAATAGCTTTTTTGAATGCGTTTAACTTTCATTTGATTCAATTAGCTTTGTAGAATGCATTTCACTTTCATTTGATTTAAATAACTTTGTTTCAATGCGTTTGACTTTCATTTGATTCAAATAGCTTTATTTTAATGTGTTTGACTTTCATTTGATATAATTAGCTTTGTTGAACGTATTTGACATTCATTTGATTAAATAGCTTTGTTTGAATGTGTTTGACTGTCATTTGATTCAATTTGCTTTGTTTGAATGTGTTTGACTTTCATTTGATTCTATTAGCTTTGTTGAATGTATTTGACTTTCATTTGATTCAATTAGCTTTGTTTGAATGTGTTTGACTTTCATTTGATTCAATTAGCTTTGTAGAACGTATTTGACTTTTATTTGATTTAATTAGCTTTGTTTGAATGTTTTTACTCTCATTTAATTCAAATAGCTTTGTTTGAATGTGTTTCACTTTTATTTGATTCAATTAGCTTTGTAGAACGTATTTGACTTTCATTTGATTCAAATAGCTTTGTTTGAATGTGTTTGACTTTCATTTGATCAATTAGCTTAGTAGAATGTATTTGACTTTCATTTGATTCAAATAGCTTTGTTTGAATGTTTTTGACTTTCATTTGATTCAATTAGCTTTGTAGAATGTATTTGACTTTTATTTGATTTAATTAGCTTTGTTTGAACATGTTTGACTCTCATTTGATTCAAATAGCTTTGTTTGAATGTGATTGAATTTCATTTGATTCAATTTGCTTTGTAGATTGCATTTCACTTTCATTTGATTTTTATAGCTTTGTTTGAATGTGTTTGACTTTCATTTAAATTAAAAAGCTTTTTTTGAATGTGTTTGACTTTTATTTGATTTAAAAGGCTTTGTTTGAATGTGTTTGACTTTCATTTGATTCAATTAGCTTTGTAAAATGTATTTTACTTTTATTTGATTTAATTAGCTTTGTTTGAATTTATTTGACTCTCCTTTGATTCAAATAGCTTTGTTTGAATGTGTTTGACTTTCATTTGATTCAATTAGCTTTGTAGAATGTATTTGACTTTCATTTGATTCAAATAGCTTTTATTTGAATGTGTTTGACTTTCATTTGATTCAATTAGCTTTGTAGAATGTATTTGACTTTCATTTGATTCAAAATCTGTTTGAATGTG
>NW_018742315.1:0-21561 GCF_001683475.1 Chenopodium quinoa | reverse complement strand
TGTTTGACTTTCATTTGATTCAATTAGCTTTGTAAAATGTATTTGACTTTCATTTTTTCAAATAGCTTTGTTTGAATGTGTTTGACTTTCATTTGATTCCATCAGCTTTGTAGAATGTATTTGACTTTCAATTGATTCAATTAGCTTTGTAGAATGTATTTGACTTTCATTTTTTAAATAGCTTTGTTTGAATGTTTGACTTTCATTTGATTAATTAGCTTTGTTTGAATGTGTTTGCCTTTCATTTGATTCAATTAGCTTTGTAGAATGTATTTGACTCTCATTTGATTCAAATAGCTTTGTTTGAATGCGTTTAACTTTCATTTGATTCAATTAGCTTTGTAGAATACATTTCACTTTCATTTAATTTAAAACAACTTTGTTTGAATGTGTTTTGACTTTCATTTGACTCAAATAGCTTTATTTGATTGCGTTTGACTTTCATTTGATACAATTAGCTTTGTAGAACGTATTTAACTTTCATTTGATTCAAATAGCTTTGTTTGAATGTGTTTGACTTTCATTTGATTCCATCAGCTTTGTAGAATGTATTTGACTTTCAATTGATTCAATTAGCTTTGTAGAATGTATTTGACTTTCATTTGATTCAAATAGCTTTGTTTGAATGTGGTTTGACTTTTATTTGATTCAATTACCTTTGTAGAAATGTATTTGACTTTCATTTGAGTCAAATACCTTTGTTTTGACTGTGTTTGACTTTCATTTTTTTCAATTTTGCTTTGTAAAATGTATTTGACTTTCATTTTCTTTAAATAGCTTTGTTTGAATGTGTTTGACTTTCATTTTATTCAATTAGCTTTGTAGAATGTATTTGACATTCATTTAATTAAAATAGCTTTGTTTGAAATGTGTTTGACTTTCATTTGATTCAATTAGCTTTGTTTGAATGTGTTTGACTTTCATTTGATTCAATTAGCTTTGTAGAATGTATTTGACTCTCATTTGATTCAAATAGCTTTGTTTGAATGCGTTTAACTTTCATTTGATTCAATTAGCTTTGTAGAATACATTTCACTTTCATTTAATTTAAACAACTTTGTTTGAATGTGTTTGACTTTCATTTGACTCAAATAGCTTTATTTGATTGCGTTTGACTTTCATTTGATACAATTAGCTTTGTAGAACGTATTTAACTTTCATTTGATTCAAATAGCTTTGTTTGAATGTGTTTGACTTTCATTTGATTCCATCAGCTTTGGTAGAATGTATTTGACTTTCAATTGATTCAATTAGCTTTGTAGAATGTATTTTGACTTTCATTTGATTCAAATAGCTTTGTTTGAATGTGGTTGACTTTTATTTGATTCAATTAGCTTTGTAGAATGTATTTGACTTTCATTTGATTCAAACTCCTTTGTTTGACTGTGTTTGACTTTCATTTTTTTCAATTGCTTTGTAGAATGTATTTGACTTTCATTTTCTTTAAATAGCTTTGTTTGAATGTGTTTGACTTTCATTTTATTCAATTAGCTTTGTAGAATGTATTTGACATTCATTTAATTAAAATAGCTTTGTTTGAATGTGTTTGACTTTCATTTGATTCAATTAGCTTTGTTTGAATGTGTTTGACTTTCAATTTGATTCCATCAGCTTTGTAGAATGTATTTGACTTTCAAATTATTCAATTAGCTTTGTAGAATGTATTTGACTTTCATTTGATTCAAATAGCTTTGTTTGAATGTGGTTGACTTTTATTTGATTCAATTAGCTTTGTAGAATGTATTTGACTTTCATTTGAGTCAAATACCCTTGTTTTGACTGTGTTTGACTTTCATTTTTTTCAAATTTGCTTTGTTAGAATGTATTTGACTTTCATTTTCTTTAAATAGCTTTGTTTGAATGTGTTTGACTTTCATTTTATTCAATTAGCTTTGTAGAATGTATTTGACATTCATTTAATTAAAATAGCTTTGTTTGAATGTGTTTGACTTTCATTTGATTCAATTAGCTTTGTTTGAATGTGTTTGACTTTTCATTTGATTCAATTAGCTTTGTAGAATGTATTTGACTCTCATTGATTCAAATAGCTTTGTTTGAATGCGTTTAACTTTCATTTGATTCAATTAGCTTTGTAGAATACATTTCACTTTCATTTAATTTAAACAACTTTGTTTGAATGTGTTTGACTTTCATTTGACTCAAATAGCTTTATTTGATTGCGTTTGACTTTCATTTGATACAATTAGCTTTGTAGAACGTATTTAACTTTCATTTGATTCAAATACCTTTGTTTGAATGTGTTTGACTTTCATTTGATTCCATCAGCTTTGTAGAATGTATTTGACTTTCAATTGATTCAATTAGCTTTGTAGAATGTATTTGACTTTCATTTGATTCAAATAGCTTTGTTTGAATGTGGTTGACTTTTATATGATTCAATTAGCTTTGTAGAATGTATTTGACTTTCATTTGAGTCAAATACCTTTGTTTGACTGTGTTTGACTTTCATTTTTTTCAATTTGCTTTGTAGAATGTATTTGACTTTTATTTTCTTTAAATAGCTTTGTTTGAATGTGTTTGACTTTCATTTGATTCAATTAGCTTTGTAGAATGTATTTGACATTCATTTAATTAAAATAGCTTTGTTTGAATGTTTTTGACTTTCATTTGATTCAAATAGCTTTGTTTAAATGTGTTTGACTTTCATTTGATTTAATCAGCTTTGTAGAATGCATTTGACTTTCAATTGATTCAATTAGCTTTGTAGAATGTATTTGACTTTCATTTGATTCAAATAGCTTTGTTTGAATGTGGTTGACTTTTATTTGATTCAATTAGCTTTGTAGAATGTATTTGACTTTCATTTGATTCAAACTCCTTTGTTTGACTGTGTTTGACTTTCATTTTTTTCAATTTGCTTTGTAGAATGTATTTGACTTTCATTTTCTTTAAATAGCTTTGTTTGAATGTGTTTGACTTTCATTTTATTCAATTAGCTTTGTAGAATGTATTTGACATTCATTTAATTAAAATAGCTTTGTTTGAATGTGTTTGACTTTCATTTGATTCAATTAGCTTTGTTTGAATGTGTTTGACTTTCAATTTGATTCCATCAGCTTTGTAGAATGTATTTGACTTTAAAATTATTCAATTAGCTTTGTAGAATACATTTCACTTTCATTTAATTTAAACAACTTTGTTTGAATGTGTTTGACTTTCATTTGACTCAAATAGCTTTATTTGATTGAGTTTGACTTTCATTTGATACAATTAGATTTATAGAACGTATTTGACTTTCATTTGATTCAAATAGCTTTGTTTGAATGTGTTTGACATTCATTCGATTCAATTAGCTTTGTAGAATGTATTTGACTTTCATTTGAGTCAAATAACTTTGTTTGACTGTGTTTGACTTTCATTTTTTCAATTTGCTTTGTAGAATGTATTTGACTTTCATTTTCTTTAAATAGCTTTGTTTGAATGTGTTTGACTTTCATTTTATTCTATTAGCTTTGTAGAATGTATTTGACATTCATTTAATTAAAATAGCTTTGTTTGAATGTGTTTGACTTTCATTTGATTCAATTAGCTTTGTTTGAATGTGTTTGACTTTCATTTGATTCAATTAGCTTTGTAGAATGTATTTGACTCTCATTTGATTCAAAATAGCTTTGTTTGAATGCGTTTAACTTTCATTTGATTCAATTAGCTTTGTAGAATACATTTCACTTTCATTTAATTTAAACAACTTTGTTTGAATGTGTTTGACTTTCATTTGACTTAAATAGCTTTATTTGATTGCGTTTGACTTTCATTTGATACAATTAGCTTTGTAGAACAAGTTTAACTTTCATGTGATTCAAATAGCTTTGTTTGAATGTGTTTAACTTTCATTTGATTCCATCAGCTTTGTAGAATGTATTTGACTTTCAATTGATTTAATTAGCTTTGTAGAATGTATTTGACTTTCATTTGATTCAAATAGCTTTGTTTGAATGTGGTTGACTTTTATTTGATTCAATTAGCTTTGTAGAATGTATTTGACTTTCATTTGAGTCAAATACCTTTGTTTGACTGTGTTTGACTTTCATTTTTTTCAATTTGTTTTGTAGAATGTATTTGACTTTCATTTTCTTTAAATAGCTTTGTTTAAATGTGTTTGACCTTCATTTTATTCAATTAGCTTTGTAGAATGTATTTGACATTCATTTAATTAAAATAGCTTTGTTTGAATGTGTTTGACTTTCATTTGATTCAATTAGCTTTGTTTGAATGTGTTTGACTTTCATTTGATTCAATTAGCTTTGTAGAATGTATTTGACTTTCATTTGATTCGAAATCTTTGTTTGAATGTGTTTGACTTTATTTGATTCAATTGGCTTTGTTTGAATGTGTTTGACTTTAATTTTATTCAATTAGCTTTGTAGAATATATTAGACTTTTATTTAATTTAATTAGCATTGTTTGAATGTATTTGACTCTCATTTGATTCAAATAGCTTTGTTTGAATGTGTTTGACTTTCATTTGATTCAAATAGCTTTGTTTTGAATGTGTTTGACTTTCATTTGATTCAATTAGCTTTGTAGAATGTATTTGACTCTCATTTTATTCAAATAGCTTTGTTTGAATGCGTTTAACTTTCATTTGATTCAATTAGCTTTGTAGAATACATTTCACATTCATTTAATTTAAACAACTTTGTTTGAATGTGTTTGTTTTCATTTGACTCAAATAGCTTTATTTGATTGCGTTTGACTTTCATTTGATATAATTAGCTTTGTAGAACGTATTTAACTATCATTTGATTCAAATAGCTTTGTTTGAATGTGTTTGACTTTCATTTGATTCCATCAGCTTTGTAGAATGTATTTGACTTTCTTATTGATTCAATTAGCTTTGTAGAATGTATTTGACTTTCATTTGATTCAAATAGCTTTGTTTGAATGTGGTTGACTTTTATTTGATTCAATTAGCTTTGTAGAATGTATTTGACTTTCATTTGAGTCAAATACCTTTGTTTGACTTTCATTTTTTTCAATTTGCTTTGTAGAATGTATTTGACTTTCATTTTCTTTAAATAGCTTTGTTTGAATGTGTTTGACTTTCATTTTATTCAATTAGCTTTGTAGAATGTATTTGACATTCATTTAATTAAAATAGCTTTGTGTGAATGTGTTTGACTTTCATTTGATTCAATTAGCTTTGTTTGAATGTGTTTGACTTTCAATTTGATTCCATCAGCTTTGTAGAATGTATTTGACTTTCAAATTATTCAATTAGCTTTGTAGAATGTATTTGACTTTCATTTGACTTAAAGACCTTTGTTTGACTGTGTTTGACTTTCATTTTTTTCAATTTGCTTTGTAGAATGTATTTGACTTTCATTTTCTTCAAATAGCTTTGTTTGAATGTGTTTGACTTTCATTTTATTCAATTAGCTTTGTAGAATGTATTTGACATTCATTTAATTAAAATAGCTTTGTTTGAATGTGTTTGACTTTCATTTGATTCAATTAGCTTTGTTTGAATGTGTTTGACTTTCATTTGATTCAATTAGCTTTGTAGAATGTATTTGACTTTCATTTGATTCGAAATCTTTGTTTGAATGTGTTTGACTTTCATTTGATTCAATTGGCTTTGTTTGAATGTGTTTGACTTTAATTTTATTTAATTAGCTTTGTTTGAATGTATTTGACTCTCATTTGATTCAAATAGCTTTGTTTGAATGTGTTTGACTTTCATTTGATTCAAATAGCTTTGTTTGAATGTGTTTGACTTTCATTTGATTCAATTAGCTTTGTAGAATGTATTTGAATCTCATTTGATTCAAATAGCTTTGTTTGAATGCGTTTAACTTTCATTTGATTCAATTAGCTTTGTAGAATACATTTCACTTTCGTTTAATTTAAACAACTTTGTTTGAATGTGTTTGTTTTCATTTGACTCAAATAGCTTTATTTGATTGCGTTTGACTTTCATTTGATACAATTAGCTTTGTAGAACGTATTTAACTTTCATTTGATTCAAATAGCTTTGTTTGAATGTGTTTGACTTTCATTTGATTCCATCAGCTTTGTAGAATGTATTTGACTTTCAATTGATTCAATTAGCTTTGTAGAATGTATTTGACTTTCATTTGATTCAAATAGCTTTGTTTGAATGTGGTTTGACTTTTATTTGATTCAATTAGCTTTGTAGAATGTATTTGACTTTCATTTGAGTCAAATACCTTTGTTTGACTGTGTTTGACTTTCATTTTTTTCAATTTGCTTTGTAGAATGTATTTGACTTTCATTTTCTTTAAATAGCTTTGTTTGAATGTGTTTGACTTTCATTTGATTCAATTAGCTTTGTAGAATGTATTTGACTCTCATTTGATTCAAATAACTTTGTTTGAATGCGTTTAACTTTCATTTGATTCAATTAGCTTAGTAGAATACATTTCACTTTCTTTCAATTTAAACAACTTTGTTTGAATGTGTTTGACTTTCATTTGACTCAAATAGCTTTATTTGATTGCGTTTGACATTCATTTTGATACAATTAGCTTTGTAGAACTTATTTTGACTTTCATTTCACTCAAATAACTTTGTTTGAATGTGTTTCACTTTCATTTGATTCAATTAGCTTTGTAGAATGTATTTGACTTTCATTTGAGTCAAATAGCTTTGTTTGAATGTGTTTGACTTTCATTTGATTCAATTAGCTTTGTAGAATGTATTTGACATTCATTTAATTAAAATAGCTTTGTTTGAATGTGTTTGACTTTCATTTGATTCAATTAGCTTTGTATGAATGTGTTTGACTTTCATTTGATTCAATTAGCTTTGTAGAATGTATTTGACTTTCATTTGATTCAAATAGCTTTGTTTGAATTTATTTGACTCTCATTTGATTCAAATAGCTTTGTTAGAATGTGTTTGACTTTCATTTGATTCAATTAGCTTTTTAGAATGTATTTGACTTTCATTTGATTCAAATAGCTTTATTTGAATGTGTTTGACTTTTATTTGATTTAATTAGCTTTGTAGAATGTATTTGACTTTCATTTGATTCGAAATCTTTGTTTGAATGTGTTTGACTTTCATTTGATTCAATTAGCTTTGTTTGAATGTGTTTGACTTTAATTTTATTCAATTAGCGTTGTAGAATGTATTAGACTTTTATTTGATTTAATTAGCTTTGTTTGAATGTATTTGACTCTCATTTGATTCAAATAGCTTTGTTTGAATGTGTTTGACTTTCATTTGATTCAAATAGCTTTGTTAAAATATGTTTGACTTTCATTTGATTCAATTAGCTTTGTAGAATGTATTTGACTTTCATTTGATTAAAATAGCTTTGTTTGAATGTGCATGACTTTCATCTGATTTAACTAGCTTTGTTTGAATATGTGTGACTTTCATTTGTTTTAATTAGCTTTGTTGAATGTATTTGACTTTCATTTGATTCAAATAGCTTTGTTTGAATGCGTTTAACTTTCATTTGATTCAATTAGCTTTGTATAATACATTTCACTTTCATTTAATTTAAACAACTTTGTTTGAATGTGTTTGACTTTCATTTAACTCAGATAGCTTTATTTGATTGCGTTTGACTTTCATTTGATACAATTAGCTTTGTAGAACGTATTTGACTTTCATTTAATTCAAATAGCTTTGTTTGAATGTGTTTGACTTTCATTTTATTCAATTCGCTTTGTAGAATGTATTTGACTTTCATTTGATTAAAATAGCTTTGTTTGAATGTGCTTGACTTTCATTTGATTCAATTAGCTTTGTTTGAATGTGTTTGACTTTCATTTGATTCAATTAGCTTTGTTTAAATGTGTTTGACTATCATTTGATTCAATTAGCTTTGTTTGAATGTGTTTGACTTTCATTTGATTCAATTAGCTTTGTAGAATGTATTTGAAACTCATTTGATTCTAATAGCTTTGTTTGAATGCGTTTAACTTTCATTTGATTCAATTAGCTTTGTAGAATACATTTCACTTTCATTTAATTTAAACAACTTTGTTTGAATGTGTTTTGTTTGGGGGTTTTCTGTGTCCTTCGGGAGAGTTACAATTTCCTAGCAGACTTCCTTCTTACGCCTGTACCTGCACCTAGCCGACTTCCTTCTTGCGCCTGTACCTGCACAAGTAACGGAGACTCCGGATGGGGGGTGGGAGTTCCGCCTCCGAAGATTAAGTTAGTATCTTTTCGAAGTGGAATAAGAACTGTAAAAGCTTCTCGGTTCGAGAGCGTTTCAGTAGGTTTAGGCTTTGTTTGGTTTTTTGTGGTTGCAATTAATGTCTGTCGCCCATAAATGAGGTCTACCCTTACTATTTATAGTAAGGGAGAACTGTACCTCAATAAGGGTATAAGGGACACGTGTCTGCAAAGGAAATGGGCCTTTGCAGACTGCTGAAAGATTGACACGTGTCAAGCATTTATTGGGCCACGTGTCTTAGGTATTTTCACCCTAAACATCTGCCCCTCACAGATGAGATGTGGCAAACTCACGTGTCATCTGTGACAGACGTAGGGTGCACGGGGTAAGTGACGGTTCGTCTGCCTTCCCCCTCTTGAATTTCAAATTTTCGTGCAAGTGACTGTTCGCCTTCTGCCTCTTTCTATAAGTAGGGTGGCTACCTCTTTCCTCCGCACTTTTTATTTTCAAAAATTTCCTGAGAAGCTCTGATACCGGCTGCTTCTTTCAAGACTTTCGAGCATCCGGTTTTCGCAAGAACTTGACGTCTGCCTTCCGGCTGAGTGCGGATTTAGTAAGGTACCGTCTGCTTTCTCCCTCTACCCCTAGATTAAGGACCTCACTCGGCATTTTGCCGCCTGGGTATATTATGTAAAATGCCCTCATCCGTCATTTTGCCGCATGGGGCTGGCTTGGGACAAGTCCAAAAAATCTCCCTCATCCGGCGTTTTGCCGTCTGGAATGTTTAATACACTACCATCCGGCATTGTGCCGCATGGGACCCCTTTAAGCCAACTTTGTTTTAATGCAGACTAGTCATAAGTAACCTCATCCGGCCTTTAGCCGTATGGGGGTGGTTTGATCAACCTTTGCTTTCAAACATCTTTCAAATTGCCCCCATCCGGCATTTAACCGTATGGGGGTAGTTTGAGTAGCCTTGGCTTTTTCTCAAACATCATTCAAATTGCCCCCATCCGGCATTTAACCGTATGGGGGTAGTTTGAGCAGC
The DNA here is from genome assembly GCF_001683475.1 of Chenopodium quinoa. Classification (NCBI taxonomy): domain Eukaryota; kingdom Viridiplantae; phylum Streptophyta; class Magnoliopsida; order Caryophyllales; family Amaranthaceae; genus Chenopodium; species Chenopodium quinoa. Next base: position 12,397 of record NW_018742315.1, on the reverse strand, counting down.
CTCGACTTTTCCCCAAACGTTGTTTTAATTTCCCCCATCCGGCGTCTAACCGTATGGAGGTTGTTTGAGCAGCCTTGAGCTTTTTCTCAAACATACAAATGGCCCCCATCCGGCTTTTAACCGTATGGGGTGATGCGTTTCTTGATTCGTTTGGTCTTAGGTTTAAACAAGCTTCACTCGTTTGTTTTCGCCTAAGGGTTCTAAATCTGATTTCAAGGCTTCACTCACCTTAATCTCGTGATTTAGGGGTTTTTTGAGGATAGTTTGAATTAGCTTCACTCACTAATTAATCTAACCTCTCTTAAATCAGGTTTCACTCGCCTAATCTAAGGGTTTTTATGTTTAACTTCACTCGTCAAACACAAAGAAAACTTGGAAAGAAACGTTCCAAATTAACAAGCAATAAAGCTTTAATCAACAAAACAAAACTTGTATAATTCGAAGTTTACAACCTTTATTTATAGACTCAAAACTAATCCTAAACCTAATCAAATTAGAAAACTAATCCTAATTAAATTAGAATCCCATTTGACCTAGAAAACCTAAGAAAACCGAAACTTGATCCCCAAGTTCCTAATTCGGATATGACTAAACTAACTAAGTTTAATTCAACTTAGATTAGGTTATTCAATCCTCCTAAAACACCTAGACACGCCTAAAAACCAAAGTCAAGTCCTAATCCACTTAGGAATTTACTTTGCTAAAAACAAGTCCTAATTCAAATAGGAACTCACTAGACCAAAACAATTCCTAATCAAAATAAAAATCCTAATGCTTAAAACAAGAAAAACCCTTTCAAGTGAAAGGTAAAAACTTGTAAGCCAAAATCTAATCTAAGAAACATTAAAGAAACGGACCAAGAAAGGAAACGTTGAATGCATCCGCATCATACTCCCCCTCTTGAAAACGAACTTGTCCTCAAGTTACATCATAACAAGGAACGAGATCTTTTGCACTAAGAGAAGCACAAACGCCTTCACCAAGTAGCACTTGAGATGTATCATAATGATCCCCTTCAAGACCTTTCATATGATTCATAAAAGTAATGTTTTGTTCCATCAAAGAAGCCATCTTTTCAAGCAAGTGAGTTTCCGTTGATTTGCTCACCATATTTGCGCACAATCAATAATCTTCCCTCGAATGTTTGTTGCTGTAGATTTTGCGTCACTTATCCAATGACCACGAAATTTTACAGTCTATAATTTTAGTCCAATAGGAATCCAACCAAAAAAGAATCACCGAAAAATACCAAGTATATAGTTCGCAGTAACCTAAAACTTCCAACTGGTCCAGATCTGCGCCGAGAAGAACAAGAACCAAGAAACTAGCACGAATTGATTCTTGATTGCTCAAGAATAAGGATATAACGACTCAATAATCACACCAAAAGCTCTGATACCATTTGATGCGTTTCTTGATTCGTTTGGTCTTAGGTTTAAACAAGCTTCACTCGTTTGTTTTCGCCTAAGGGTTCTAAATCTGATTTCAAGGCTTCACTCACCTTAATCTCGTGATTTAGGGGTTTTTTGAGGATAGTTTGAATTAGCTTTAATCAAACTAACAAGCAATAAAGCTTTAATCAACAAAACAAAACTTGTATAATTCGAAGTTTACAACCTTTATTTATAGACTCAAAACTAATCCTAAACCTAATCAAATTAGAAAACTAATCCTAATTAAATTAGAATCCCATTTGACCTAGAAAACCTAAGAAAACCGAAACTTGATCCCCAAGTTCCTAATTCGGATATGACTAAACTAACTAAGTTTAATTCAACTTAGATTAGGTTATTCAATCCTCCTAAAACACCTAGACACGCCTAAAAACCAAAGTCAAGTCCTAATCCACTTAGGAATTTACTTTGCTAAAAACAAGTCCTAATTCAAATAGGAACTCACTAGACCAAAACAATTCCTAATCAAAATAAAAATCCTAATGCTTAAAACAAGAAAAACCCTTTCAAGTGAAAGGTAAAAACTTGTAAGCCAAAATCTAATCTAAGAAACATTAAAGAAACGGACCAAGAAAGGAAACGTTGAATGCATCCGCATCATGGGGGTCGTTTGAGCAACCTTGGCTCAAACTGTTTCAAATTGCCCCCATCCGGCTTTTAACCGTATGGGGGTCGTTTGAGCAGCCTTGGCTTTTTCTCAAACGTTGTTTAAATTGCCCCCATCCGGCGTCTAACCGTATGGGGGTTGTTTGAGCAGCCTTAAGCTTTTTCTCAAACATACAAATAGCCCCCATCCGGCTTTTAACCGTATGGGGGTCGTTTGAGCAACCTTGGCTCAAACTGTTTCAAATTGCCCCCATCCGGCTTTTAACCGTATGGGGGTCGTTTGAGCAGCCTTGGCTTTTTTCTCAAACGTTGTTTAAATTGCCCCCATCCGGCGTCTAACCGTATGGGGGTTGTTTGAGCAGCCTTAAGCTTTTTCTCAAACATACAAATAGCCCCCATCCGGCTTTTAACCGTATGGGGGTCGTTTGAGCAACCTTGGCTCAAACTGTTTCAAATTGCCCCCATCCGGCTTTTAACCGTATGGGGGTCGTTTGAGCAGCCTTGGCTTTTTCTCAAACGTTGTTTAAATTGCCCCCATCCGGCTTTTAACCGTATGGGGGTTGTTTGAGCAACTTCCAGCCCATCTCTGCTATCCCTCATCCGGGACTCCGCCGCTTGGGGGGCTTTTAAATGAGCTTCCAATTAAACATGTCTGATCTATTTTTCTTTATTTCAGCTTCAAACACATTCGGAAATTTCCGCCTGTGTAGGTTTCAAGCCACCATCTCAGCAAATTCCAACCTCCAAAGGTACCGTCTGCACCCTTTTTCAATTCTTTTTGTTAATTTTCCGGTTGCATAGATAGGATATGGACCCTTCAATTATACACTCGGCACAGTTTACGACTGCTGTCAGGCGGTCACCAGGCACGGCTGAGTCTAGGACTGGGACTGCCGTCTGGGGGTATTTGGGCGAACCTTCACCTACCTCGAATCCGACCGTCTCTGTTCATGTGCAGGACAGAATGGCTCGGATAAGATGGACGGCAGTTGACCCGGATTACAAATCCGACGACGCAGCCGAAGATCCGGCTGATCCCAGAAACGAGGACCAGACGGCAGGACCGTCTGGTGGAATTCCTTTGGAAGAAACCTTGGGGACTCGTCAAGATTCCCCGAGTGGTCCTAGCACACCGGGTGATAGCATATTAGAAGACTCTGATTCTAATGCCGAAGGATCCGGCGATGAATCTGCTGGAGAAGGGTCTGGGTCCGAATCTGAAGCCCCAGCACAGGAGGCTGAGCCTATTGTTGAGGAGGCCTACAAATGGCCGGCTAAGGGGGATCCGACTGACATGACCATGTCAGCAAGAGACGTGGTCACCCTTACTGCAACCCTTCCTGCCTTTCTTTTTAAAAGGAAACCAGTTGGGAAGGACTGGGAAATAAGAGTCCCGCCTGTTAATGCAACCGTCGTATGGGAGGATGACTTGGACCATGCCGATGATTTTTTCGGCTGTTATGAGGCGGCATTCAAAGCAGGCCTCCGGTTCCCCCTTCACCCCTGCATCAAGGACATATTGCTGGGGTATGACTTGGGCGTATGGCAATTGACTCCTAACTCTTGGATCAATATTTTGGGGTACATTGCCGCGTGTGAGCTGCAGGAGGTAAACCCCAGTTGGGAGGCTTTTGCACACATGCATTACCTCAGCCGGGCTCCGGGTGGGTGGAACGCCTGGTACACCCTTACCACCAACCAAGAATACATGATGACTTTGGAGAAGCCATCAAAGTGGACCAACTGGAAGAGCAAATTTTATGTCGTCTCTTCGCCTTCCACTTCCCTAAATCACCGGCTGCGGCGGTATAATAAGCACCCGGCATTACTGGGCAAAAAATGCGCGCTCCCGAAAGTGCCGTCTGAGGCCTGGGACCAAATAATGGAGACGGGTCTCTTCCTCAAAACGACCCATCAGATGGAGGACGGAAGTGAAATCATCGTCCCAAAGTTCTGGGTACCCCTCCCGGAATGGTTAAGGGACGAGTCATTCTTGTCCCTTTGCAATCTAAGTTCAATGTTTAAAAAGAGTAGGTTCATTAACCCATCCGGTATTCTGACACCTGATTATGCATCACTAGCAAGCATGCACAAAAGACCGGCTGGTGTGATACCTCAGCCGGCTTCAAAAGCTCCAAGGCTGCCGGGTCCACCTTTGGCAGCTAGTCCTGCAAAGAGGACGTCTGACCCTGCCAGGCCAACCACTGCAGGGAAGAGCCTGCAGCTAACGCCGAGTGCTTCGGCGGGCCAGACCCGGATGGGATCTGGCTCAGATGCGGCTGGGGGGGATGGCACCCCACAACCTGTACAAGGTAAAACCTCTGCCTTTGACCCCCCTGGCCGCTTGGGCATATGAGAGTCAAAACTCAAGCAAGCCAGTCTGGGGGCTCCTCTGGCAGCCGCATGAATATAGGCGGCGCCTATGCCCAGTATCTGACAGATAACCCTTCCTTTGCAGATGACTCTACCAGCCGGCCCGACTACAACCAATACGCCAAGAGAATGGTCAAGACTCTGACCTGTTCTGAAAAGGAGGCGGTGCCGGCTGTACACCAGGTTAACCTGGATCGCATCAACTCTCTTCTTGCTGAGGTAAATAACCCGAATGCCCTATGCTTGTCTCAAGCTCTGCTTTTGCCGGATGAGTAGTAATTATCATCATTAGCTCTAACTCCTTTTCCGGTTGGTACCATAGGTGATGCTGAGAGTGGACGGGCTCCGAGTCCCCTTGCGTAAAAAGCAAGAGGAGGTAAGAGACGCTCAGAAGCGTGCCCTTGACCTAATTGACGTTAGTCAATTTCACACTATTAAATATGATTTGGCAACTAAAGAGAGAGAGTTGCAACAGGAGGAATTACTGAAAGAGGCTGTGCTGGCTGGGGATGTGGCCAAAAAGAAAGTTGATGAACTTGAGCTTAAGGTTAAGGACCTCCAGGCTGATCTCAGAGCTCTGGAAGGAGCTGACAAGGAAAATGCCAACCTCCGCCAGAAGAACAGCGAGCTGACTGTCCAACTCACTAATATTCAGGCGGCCCACAAAAAGGAGCTGAACGAGGAACTCAGCCGCCTGATAACAGAGAATGAAGCCGACTGCGAGGAGCGCATGAAGCTGGCTTGGGGCCTCATCCATCCGGACTCTGACTTTGACTATTTCCACCTCCGTTACTTGTATGCTTCTGAAGTTTATGAAGCTCGAGTACTCGGCACTCCTGCCCCTCCTCCTTTCGACGAGTGGGCTGAGAAGGAGTTAGGGTCAGAGCCGGATGGGGTGCCAATGGGAAACCAGCCGGAGCAGCTGCAGGAGCAGACGGCTGAGACCCAGGTTGGGCAAGCTCAAGGGTTGGAGCAGCCTCAGCAACAAGAGCAACAGCAAGATTGATATTTTCTTCTTTTTTTTACCGGCCTGCGTGCCGTGTATTTTCGATGTATCTTTCCCGGACAAGGGTCCGGCTAACATTTTAATTAATCTATTAACCGACACAGTCGGGTTTTCTATCTATTATTTACAATTTTTTTATATATGCATTTTTTTTTTTTTTTTTTTATATACGCATTTTTACAAGTATTTCAGACGGATGAAGAAGAGATACCACAATATGCCCCTGAAATGGCTACCTGTTTACCCCAGCAGTAGACAGGCAGTCATTTCATGGAAGCCGGATGGGGGGTCAGTGACTGACCTGACCTTGCCCCGTCTGGTACAATTATATATAGGATGGGATGTAAAACCGTTTAGGTGATTACGGTGGCCCATTAGGAATTTCATTCTTCCGGATGGACCTCTTTTGGGTCCTTGCCGGATGAATCCCAGATGCAAAGGATCATTTCTAACGGCTGCAAATCGTTTTAGACAAACGCCGTTTGAGTTGTGGGATCGCTAGAACAATGTTCCACCCAGAAGGGAGCTGTTCTCTTCAGTGATTCACCCGGATGGATGTCACCGGATGACTGCTCTTTTTGGAGCAGTGGTTTTAACAAGTGTTCTTCCGTCTGTGTTCTTGCACTAGACAGGTGCAAATACAATTGTATGAATGGAAATTATATGCTTTCACATTTCAATCCTTAGAAGTAGTACTTTTTCAAGTTATCTACATTCCAGGTACGAGGCAGCCGCATTCCGTCTGGGGTTTCCAGACGGTATGTGCCGTTTCTAACTTCTTCAAAAATCCGGTAGGGTCCCTCCCAATTTGGGGTCAGTTTCCCTTGTTCGTATGCCCTACCAGTTGCTTCAAGCTTTCGTAATACAAAATCTCCAACTTTGAGGGGGCGTTTAAGCACCTTTTTGTTGTAGGCCCTCGTCATTCGAAGGCGGTAGATTTCATGACGCAAGGCGGCGTTGCCCCTTCTTTCTGGAAGAGTATCCAGAGACAGGCGCATGGCTTCCCAATTTGCCTCTTCATCATACAACATGATTCGAAGTGTTGGCTCATATAATTCAATGGGAAGAACCGCCTCTGTGCCATATGCCATAAGGAATGGAGTTTCACCGGTTGACCCCTTCTCAGTGGTTCTGATGGACCAAAGAACGTGAGTCAACTCTTCTGCCCAAAGCCCGCCTGCCTTCTCGATCTTTTTCTTTATGCCGCTTGAGATGAGCTTGTTGAAAGCTTCAACTTGACCGTTTGCTTGCGGACGGCCAACGGATGCAAAGTAGTGGGAAATCCCTTGATCTTGCAACCAAGTCTTAAGGACAGGCGTTTCGAACTGGGGGCCATTGTCAAAGACCATTGACATTGGTACACCGAACCGGGTGATGACATTTCTCCAAATGAAGGAGATGACATCCTTAGTTTTGATGCCCTTTACCGCCTCGGCCTCAACCCACTTGGTGAAGTAATCAACAGCCACCAAAATGTATCTTCTGCCGCCTGGGGCAGGAGTGTATGGCCCCAAAATATCCATGCCCCATTTTGCAAAGGGAATTGGGCTGTGAATAGCTGTCATATCAGTTGCCGGCTGCCTTATCAGCCGGCCGAACCTCTGGCACTTGTCGCATCTTTTCACCAGATCTAATGCATCCGCCTCTAGTGTAGGCCAAAAGTATCCTTGGCGCCGGGTTCTTTTGGCGAGGGTCCTCCCGCCAATGTGAGATCCACAGAAGCCGGCGTGAAGATCTTCCAGTATTTCCTTGCCCCGTTCTGGGGTAACACACTTGAATAGCGGCTGCAAGTAACCCTTCCGAAACAGTTCACCGTTGTGCATTGCGAAGCTTAATGCTCGTCTTTTAAGAGCAGCTGCTTCGGATGAGGTTTCCGGTAGAGTGCCGTCTACCAAGTAATTCCGGATGGGGTCCATCCATGTGGAGCTTCGATCTAGAAGTCCAATGGGGTCATGTTCAATGCTTCTCTTTTCCATGACTTCCCAGAAGACTGATCTAGGCGTATCACATGTGGCGGAGGATGCAAGTTTGGATAGTGCATCCGCCTGATTATTCTCGGATCTGGGTACCTGACTCAGGTTGAATTCATCAAATGCCCCAGCCTCCTCTTTGACCGCCTGCAGATACATAATCATCACCGGATGGGTGGCCTCGTAGTCACCGTTGTACTGGCTAACGATGAGTTGGGAATCTGAGCAGGCATCAACTTTCCTTGCCCCGACCGCCTTACACATGCGGATACCGGCTAGCAGGGCTTCGTATTCAGCTTCATTATTCGAAGCTTGAAACTTGAATCGTAGAGCGTACTCGTATTTGTCCCCCTCCGGAGAGTGAATAATTACACCCGCTCCGCAGCCATTCAGCGTAGAGCTCCCGTCTACATAAACCCTCCAAACTTCATCGGTTTTATCCGGCTGTATTGGCCTTGTCATTTCAACAATGAAGTCGGCAAACGCCTGACCCTTAACTGCTCGCCTGGGTTCGAAAGTGATTTCTAAGCCTTGGATTTCCACAGCCCATTTAATCATTCTTCCGGATGACTCTAAAGTGGTCATAGGCCTTTTGAGCGGCTGATCAGTGTAAACGGTCACCGGATGTGCTAAAAAATACGGTTTCAGCCGCTTGACTGCTTTGAACAAAGCCAGACCGAATTTTTCGATCATGGGATAACGAAGTTCAGCATTCCGGAGTATATGGCTTATAAAGTATACCGGGAGCTGATTACCGTCTCTCTCAGCAAGGAGGACGGCGCTCAAGGAGTGATCCGAGACGGACAAGTACATGTAGAGAGCCTCCTGGGGTAGGGGACTCACCAATCCTGGCAAAGAATGCAGGTGTTGCTTCAGCCGTTGAAATGCCGCCTCAGCCTCTTCACCCCATTCAAACCTTGACCTCTTTTTGATTGCTTGAAAGAAATACAGGCACTTGTCACCTGACCGGCTGAGGAATCTCCCCAATGCCGCCAGGCAACCGGTAAGCTTTTGAGCCTCCCTGACGGTACGTGGCGACTGCATGTTGATCACCGCCTGTACTTTGTCCGGATTGGCTTCTATGCCTCTCTGATCAATCAAAAATCCAAGAAACTTCCCGGACTCAACTCCAAAGACGCATTTTTTAGGATTTAACATGACTTTATGCCGTCTGAGGGTGGTGAGAGTTTCTCGGAGGTCGGCTAGATGATTCGCCTGCAGCTTTGATTTGACAATCATGTCATCAATGTACACCTCCACGTTCCTTCCAATCTGATCATAAAAGACTGAGTTCATCATTCGCTGGAAAGTAGCAGGCGCATTCTTCAACCCAAACGGCATCACCTTGTAGCAATATAGCCCTTGATCTGTGACGAAAGCCGTCTTCTCTTGGTCTTTCTTCCACAAGGGTATCTGATGGAAGCCGGAATAGGCGTCCATGAAACTCATCAGGGCATGGCCGGCTGTAGAGTCTACCAAATGATCTATCTTTGGAAGCGGGTAGCTATCCTTTGGACAAGCCCTGTTGAGGTCCGTGTAATCTACACACATCCGCCAGGTTCCATTCGGCTTTTTCACAAGGACGACATTGGCTACCCAATCCGGGTAGTAACATTGCCGGATGAATCCAGCATCCAAGAGTTTCTTGACCTCGGTTGCTGCCGCCTGGGACCTTTCCTCGCCATGGTTCCGTTTCTTTTGCCTGACCGGCTTCTTCTTAGGATCCACAGCGAGTCTATGTACAGCAAGATCCGGACTTACACCCGGCATCTCTTCTACTTCAAAGGCAAACACATCTTTGAACTCTTTCAACAAAAGGAGCAAACCTGATCCCAAACTTTCAAACGCAGCCGTTCCTACCTTGACGGTTCTGTCTGGCCGACTGTCTTCAAGAACAACATCAATTATTTCTCCTGCCGGCTGAGGGCGAAGAACGTTTGTCCTCTCGGACAGTGATTGCTATTGTTTCTCCTTCACAGGCGCCAGTTGGTCCGACTTCCTCTTTTTACCGGCTGGCTTTGTAGCCGGTAAGCTTTGATCACAGTCGTCAAGTTCAACAATTTCTTTCTCTTGACCGCCTGTGTCAAGCGTTGGTTTGATGTCCGAGAGGTAACACTCTCTCGCCATCTTTTGGTTCCCACTCAAGGAACCGACTGTGCCATCATCCCTTTCAAACTTTATCAACATTAAAGATGGGATGATGACTGCCTTTGAGAGGTTAAGGGTTGGACGGCCAATAATCAGATTGTAGGCAGTCAGCTCTTCTACTACAAGAAACTTGACAACCATATGTCGGCCCTTACCCTTCTCTCCGAACCGGATGGGTAGATCAATCATGCCCACCGGATGTACTACTCCTCCCCCAAAACCTACAAGAGGGTATGAGGCCGGAAGCATGCTACTGGGCTTATACTTGAGTTTCTCCAAGCACCGGTAGCTGATGAGGTCGGATGAGCTCCCGGTATCAATCAAGATCCGGCCAACTCTTTGATTGGCGATTTTGCACTCGATGACTATGGGGTCATCATGAGGCCGCCTGACCTCGCCTCTATCTCTCTCGGAGATGTTAACTTCCGGAAATGAATATTCAGACGACTGGCCCTCATCCACCGAGTTGACCAGTTTCCGAATGTTATCTTTTGTACCCCGGATGGTAGGCCCACCTCCCGCAAAGCCACCGGCTATGGTCAGGATGGTTTCCTCATCCGTATCCGATTGAGTAGCCGTCTTCTTTGGGGGCGGTCCTCTTGCTTGTTTAGGTGTACCCCTTGACTTGGAAATATAAGATTTGAGAGCCCCCTCATCAGCGAGCCGGTCGAAGAGCCGCCTGAGACTAAAGCAACCCTCAGTGTCGTGGCCAATTTCCTCGTGAAAAAGACAATATTTGCTCTTATCCCGGGCGCTTAGAGGACTCTTCATAGGAGACGGTTTTTCAAGATTCAACCGATCCTTTACTTCGTTGAGAATGGAGGCACAGTCCTTGTTGAACTCGTACTTTGGCACATACGGATCCGACCTCTTCCTTTTCTGGAAAGGTTGTCCGGATGAGTCTGCCGCCCATACCCCCTTTCTCTTGTCTTCCTTTTTGGCCGACTGGGTAGGCCGATTCTCTTTTTTATCGGATCTTTTGTAATCCGTTGGAAGTTTAACAGCACACAATTCCACTGCCTGAATGTAGGCCTCCGCCTTCATGAGTGCCTCGTGAAGAGTGGAGACCCTCTTCCTAACCAAGTCAAACTTAAAAGTTGATCCATCTTTTAAGCCTTTGAAGAAATCAGTATAGGCAACGTCATCAGACAATCCATTGATTTGGATCCTCATCAGGTTAAACCGCCTGACATATGACCGGAGCCCCTCTTTGTCTCCCTGTTGTATTGCCCCTAGATCAAGGCTTGTTTTCTTGGCAGGGATGTTCATAGAAAAGTTGGACGTAAACCAGTAGGCCAAGGTCCTGAAATTATTGATGCATCCGGCTGGGAGGTTACCAAACCAACGTTGAGCAATCCCTTTCAACGTTGCCGGGAAGCACCGGCACCATGCGGCATCATCCAAACCCTGCAAATACATCAGGTTGGTGTATGCCATAAGGTGATCTTCCGGGTTGGTGGTACCGTCGTAGGCACCTACCAACACGTTTTTGATTTTAGACGGCTGGGTCATCTCGGTAATTTCTCTGGAGAACGCCGTTGGCTGTTCCCCAAGGTTGAGCAGCCGGAGCTGCCAGTCCATAGGCTGGACGGGCGACTGATGCTGCCCCCCGAAAATACCTGCCTGTGCATAGGGGGATCCAAAGGGCGTATACGGTGTTCCATGCACTGCCGGTTGGATCATATGGGGGCCGGATCGAGCGGAAACCTCGCTCGTCCGGCTGTCATTGTTTGCTCTCGAGTGCCTTCCTGAGGTGGCATTGAAGCTGTCTCGAAAGGTCGATGTTGATGTCGACTCGGATCGCTGAGTCTTTTTATCTTGGATGAGCGTCCGGGCATCAGAATAGACTTTCTTGGTTCCATCCGGCTGAATGTGCCGGACGGGCTTTCTGACTCCATCTATAGGAGTGTGCATCTTTGAGAAATCAAAGAGCCTAGCTGGCATGTCTGACTTCGGGTGTGGGGTAGATGCTCTACCCTTGACTGTTTTGGCCGTCTTTTTACCGTGACGCCTTTCTTCCGCCTGACCCTTACGGGGGCCGGCTGTGGAGTCCAGAAGGCCTTTGATCTCTCCTTTGAAGCTCATCATCATATTCATGAGCTCATCTCTGGAGACTGGGGAGTCTCCAGCGGTAGAGGTTAACCCAAGCGGCCCCCTAGTTGGCTTGCTAGGAGCCGCCTGGTTTCCCTTCCCGTTCTCTCTTATCTTTGGAACGGGTGTTCTTGGTCCTCAAAGAGCCATCTGCAGCAGTGTAGGCTTCCAAGTCATAGTTATCGGCTGTATCTTGGTCCGAATGGACCTCAACCTCCCCAGTAGGCATATTGCTTTTACCAGGTAGTATAGGCTCAGATGTCATCTAGAAAGTACTCTCCCCACAGACGGCGCCAGATGTTTGGGGGTTTTCTGTGTCCTTCGGGAGAGTTACAATTTCCTAGCAGACTTCCTTCTTACGCCTGTACCTGCACCTAGCCGACTTCCTTCTTGCGCCTGTACCTGCACAAGTAACGGAGACTCCGGATGGGGGGTGGGAGTTCCGCCTCCGAAGATTAAGTTAGTATCTTTTCGAAAGTGGAATAAGAACTGTAAAAGCTTCTCGGTTCGAGAGCGTTTCAGTAGGTTTAGGCTTTGTTTGGTTTTTTGTGGTTGCAATTAATGTCTGTCGCCCATAAATGAGGTCTACCCTTACTATTTATAGTAAGGGAGAACTGTACCTCAATAAGGGTATAAGGGACACGTGTCTGCAAAGGAAATGGGCCTTTGCAGACTGCTGAAAGATTGACACGTGTCAAGCATTTATTGGGCCACGTGTCTTAGGTATTTTCACCCTAAACATGTTTGAC
>NW_018742314.1:0-26369 GCF_001683475.1 Chenopodium quinoa | reverse complement strand
TTTTTGCCTTATTTTGGTACATGCAGAGAAATGTGAGCAAGAATTGGCACATCCCTCCTTCTTTTCCTAGTGATGCAGTGATCTCTGCATATGCAGCTCCACAAGTAGATAAATCAACTGAACCTTTTGCGTGGGGAAAGCCTGATGTTTTTTCGCTACGCAGGCAAGTGTTATATTATTAGTTAGTATTATTTTCTGCTGTCATTGCAATTTTTTAGTGTTAAACTTTTAATATTTAACTTCTTATCCTGGGTAATTATTTGAAACCTGCTTCTTTTTCAACATGAGCATTTATAGTATGTTATAAGGGAATATATTATTGCAGTTTATTTGAAAGTAGCAGAAGTGCATTAGTAACGTGTTATGTCTGACTGTAGATTGTGCTGGGAAAAGTTTGGATGGGCTAGCCAGAAGGCTGATGAGCTGCTTTCACCGGTCTTAAAGGAGTACAATAAGCACGAGGTCAGTACCTCTAGTAATCAGTTTGAGAACTCAAGCATTGTGCATTTTGGCAATCTTGTATCTAGTATTTAAAAAATTGGAGAGATTTCTCAAAGGTGTACATAGAGGAACATTAAGATTTTCTGTTCAGAGTTTACTTCTTAGTTGATAATCAAACCAGATTATAAATATGTCAAATTCAAGCCCAAATGGAAGCTTTACCATTCGTGTTGCTCTTGTTCATGGTTATGGACTTATGGTCTCGCTCATGGATAAAACACTTAAGAGAGATTGTTGGTTAACAGCTTGTGCAAACTTTTAATTTTTAATAGAATTGTTTGCACATATTTCTACGCTTCAAGCTATATAGCCGAATTTGTGTCATGGTGCATCTTCGCACAGGCATTTGCTTTTGGTTTTTTGTCATTTTGGATCATCTTCTTATACCTTTGCTGCATTCTTTGCCATTCATAATTTTGTCCATTAGATGGACCTGAGGTCTCAAATCTCAATCACTGACTTTATGGCTTCTTTTGTCTTTTGGTTTTTGAAGACGCAATTGCGACTCGAAGCATTTTATACTTTCAATGAGCGATTCGCCAAAATCCGCAGCAAGAGAATTAAGCAAGCTGTGAAAGGCATAACCGGAAAACAGTCCACAGGCTTGGAAAAAGCTGATGATTTGCAAGAGAATCCTGCAAAGATGAAGAAAGCTGAAGCACGTGCCAGTGTTAACACAAGGAAAAAGTCTCTTTCAAAAAGAAAAGATTATGTTGTTGGATCACGAAACAAATCTGCTAAAAAGTATAGATCACTACAGCAGGAGAATAAAGAGGATGGGCTGTCAGCCACAGGAGTCTGTACCGAGGCTGAAAAACAGAGTATGAGGGATGCTGGAAGCAGTAGAGTCAGAGGTAGAGGAAAAAGAACAGCTGTTGGTAAAGGTAGGCGAAAGGAGAATTTTGATTCTGAGTGTGATGAGACCAGTATAGATGATCACAACAGCAACAGTGATGAGCATGAACATGAAGTGCTATCTGAAATCATTGAGTCTCCTGATAATGTTCGAAGGGTATGCTTTTTCCCCCTCTGCCTTTTCATCTTTCCTTGCTGTTGGTTAGGTGCTAACTAATATGGATTAGCAGCAAATTACAGATTACATCTAGTCCTTGGTTGAAAATTGACACGGAATGTTCTTGACTAGACTGGCAACTGTATGGACCTGTTGATTTGCCAACTCCAACTAAATTTTATTGCATTAATATCTTTATCATGCAAATTTATTTTGAGGATGGTGGTGGGAAGAACTGCTTTTGAAATCCTTCTTTTTATTTTTGAACTCAACTTTTTTTATCAGCGCACTCTTAGTTATAGTGATCTAATGGTTTGACCAGCTTGTGCTGTTTTACCAAGTCTACTGACACATTAAATGGCACACTTTTCAATACTGAAATAGTTAAATCTCAAACCTTAATATTAAAACCAATAGGTTTTCCATGTTTGATTGAACTGGGGATCATGAAGCAAGTTTATGTTGAAGTCAAGTCGTCAAGATGTTTAAAGTGGTGACCACTATTCTCCAGTGCTGGACAGAAATGTCTTATTGTATATTTGAACTGTTAATTCTACAAAGTAGCCTCAAAAGATGATCGTTTTGTCCACGACTCCATTCCCAGGGACTGAAAATATCATTACTTGTCAAGTTGCACCATTCTTTTATTTTTCACAAAGGTTGGTTTCTTTGCATCTGCAGTCAAAGCGTGCCCGGAAAGCTGCCAACTATGTGGAAGAAGATGATGAAAGTGATGAGCTACTGACTTCTCTAAATGAGACGGACAAGAATAGTGAAGGAGCAGGTGGACGTGAAGCTGATACGGCTAATGTTAATGCAGAGAAAGACTTCATGTCTGGAGATCTTTCTGGTCCTGGCTTCCCTGGAGACTACTTAGTAATGGGTGGTGGATTCTGTCCTGAAGAAGACGAGGCAGAAATAGATAGTAATCTGTTAGGTTCTATCCAGATGGACACTGCTATTGTTGATGTAGATGGTGAATATTTGCAAATGGGCGGTGGGTTTTGTGTAGATGATGAAGATGATCCGAATTTCCAAGAACGTGATGGAGGTGGAGCATCCACTGTAACTGATGCTCATGTTTCCACTGTAACTGAAACTGAAGAACATGGCCTAACAATTGATCCTTGTGAAAATTCCTCAGCTCCAGTGAGTGTTCTCGATACAGCCGAGGGCTTGCAAAAAGGCTTCTCGTGTGATGTTAATCTAAATCTTGATAAACTCCGAACCTTTGATGACAATTTGCCTAATGTAGCCAACATTGCTGCTCCAACTTCTGTGAACCCATTTAGTGCTCTTCCATATTTGAAAAAAAAGAAAAAGAAACCTTGATACCCGGAATCTCTGCTATATTTTAGGTTTTGCTGTTGTAAATAGTATATACCACAAGATTTTAGGAAGAAGCTCAATCCTAAAATTATTTGGTTAGTCCTTTCACCATGGTTGTACCAGGCCCACCACTACTATTAATAGTTGTTTATTGGCCTCTTTTTGTTATTCTCCCATAAATTTGTTGGCTGCATTTTTTTCCCCTGTATTTTATATTCAGTTTTGTTTTAGAATTTTCTCTGTCAAATTTCCTACAATATTTTAAATAAAATAATTAAATCACCACCTTTTGCCTCTTTTCAGTCATTTTTTCAGCCCATTTTTTTTTAATTCCCCTTCTTTTTCTTTTTCTATTCTATCGATTTTCCTCTCTTACTATTCTATCCTTACTCTACTCTAGTCTTCCTTCATTTAATTTCTTCATCTTTCAATATTAATTCACTGTCAATTGTTCAACCTCCCCACCATTTAAGAAACCAAACCCTAATTTTTTTTCCTCACCAACATCATAATTGCACTACTGTACTTGCAATATCTTGAAAAGGGGAAAGAGGAAGGACAAGTTGTCATCTTTAGTAGTTGAGAGGGGACCAGAAGGTGGGTATCTTTGCTAATGCACTGCTGTACTTGCAATATTTGGAAAGGGGAAAGAGGAAGGACAAGTCGCCATCTTTGGTAGTTGAGAGGGGACTAGAAGGTATGTATCTTTGCTGATGACATTGCATTGAACATCAAAGCTGATTCCATAACAAAGAACTCCAATTTAATTTTACCAGGAACCCTAATTTTAGAAAACCCCCAATTTAACTGTACCAAGAAGCCTAATTTTAGAAAACCCTCAATTTAATTGTACCAAGAATCCTAATTTTACAAAGAACTGAACTTACGTGATTGTGACTTCAGTGTCTGCACTTGTGGGAGAATTTCAAATTAAAACTTGCAAAAATGTCTGAATTTGAAGGTAATTAATGATTTCGAAATTGTGGAGGAGTTTGAAGAGTAGTTTTATAGAACAAAATCGGGGGCAAAAAATTGAAATAGGGTTAAACTAGCCGTTAATAGCCGTTATGTGGGCCCCACAGCCGGAAAATTGACCAGGAAGAGGCAAATGTGGTGATATAATATTTATTTAATTTAATGGGTGGTAATTTAAAATAAATTTTATAGGTGGTAATTTCAAAATGTGTATATTTAATGGGTGATAAAATACAAAATTTCCTTATTAAAGTGTATTTCCTTATAAATTTCCCGAGGAAAACACAACCTCATGTAACGAAATTCTCAATACAATGTGTGCTCCCACAATGGCACAAATGATTAAAAAACAATTTACCACTTCGTTCTATATTCCACCAAATTTGGAGCTTAACAATGAAAATAAATTAAAATAATGCAACATTCTATGCAACTCAATTTAAATTAGAAAAAAAAAAAAGAATAATCCCACCTTTGCACGACCTGCTCAAAACGAGCCAACTTTAACTTTTGTATAATGGAACGGGAAGGAAGGAGGTGGTTTTCAAGGTGGGAGAATGGGAAGGCAGCTATCTTTTATTTTTTTTTTTTTTTAATTAATTCTTAAAAAAATAGGACCGATTAAAAGGTGACACATGACTATTCGCCTTCTAAAAACGGTTAAGGGACTGTTTTGAGAAAAAATAAGGCTGTTGAAAGGTGGGCTAGTTCCTATAATACACAAAGGTTGGCTCGTTTCGAGCAAATTACGCAAAGGACGAATTTTTTATTTTTTTTCATTCATATATTTTCCTTTATATTATTTCCTTTATCAAACATGATTCTTGGAAATGTTTTTGCCTGGAATTAATCTGGTTTTTCCTCGAACTAAAAATATAACTATTACATTTGACTATTAAAATTTGTAAAAATTAGGAGTATAAGAAATAGGTAACAAGTACTCCCATAATTTTTAAATTATTTCCTTATTGTTTTTGGGTCTTTTTATTGCTTGATTGACATATACAAATTCTAAATTCATTGAGCAACTAAAAACAACTTGATAAATCATTGAAATTTGAAGCTATACAAATTATTAGTTCGTATATTCTTAAGAATTACATTTAGTCATTATAAGTCTTACACATGAACTTAATATTTTCTCTCATGTGCATTTTCTCTTGAGAATGTGTCTTCATGTCGAACTTAATTTCTCAAACTATTGATTAGGATAATATATTGTAGTAGAAATTTGCTGCTTTTTTTTTTATTTATTATTATTATTATTATTATTTTTTTAATTCACTCAACTTTTACTGGTTTCTAGAAACTTTACATGAAATAAAATGAAGAAAATGAAGATTTGAAGAAAAAGAAACTTGGTAGAAGAAGAGAGAAATGAAAGGAATATGAAATTATGCATCAATGATAGACTACTATATTTATTATTAGAGAAGGTATTGGGTGCGGACTGCCGTACGAAAAATTGCTTGCGGCAGGTTTGCTGATTGTAACACCTCCGATTTACTAGCTAATAATAAATAAGAAAAATAAACAACTTTTGAATAAAATTGCGGAAGCATACACCTACATCGGAGGTATTACCGCCACACTCAACAACTTGTCAAGTGTTAAGGCTTACAATATCCCAATAATTACAAGTCAATAATCTAGGTGAGCTATTTATACAACTTTACAAACTCGTTATAGCATACTAATCGAAACACTTGAGCTCCTTTAGCTACGATCACTTGATCAACCTACTTAGACAAACTTGACTGTTCACCATTATGGACAAATTCCAAAATAGATCGTCACAGGGCCATCATAAGAAAAAGACATGGCCCAAACACAAGTAGCACACACAAAAACAAAGTACGAATCAGCAAAAGCTTGAGTACATATACACCAATAAAAATAATCACACTAACATGAATATCCTAGCAATAAACACAAAAAAATAAATAAATAAAACATGTTTGCCACACAACACAAGTTAACTTACTTTTGACTCATGACTCTACTTTGATTTATTAATATATAGGTTTGGATAACGCATCGAACATGTTTCCTCCTTAAAAATAGTCCATTTAAAATTATTAAATATTGAGCTTCTAATTAGGGAGCTACCCCAATTATCACCTACTATGTCACCTTGTGACGGAATTCCAGCGCATTAATAATAAAAGAAAGTACAGCGTCCGGTACCCCTGTAGATGCTATGATCAAATATAAAGTCACATAACTCCCCCCATGTGTTCATACTCAAGGTTTATAAGTTCCAAGAGTTTTGGTGCGTATCCTCTTACACTTTACCTGATTTACCAATTTAACTTGTGATGACTTCAACCAATCAATCAAGAACAAATATAATAACAACCAACACATACTTCCATTTCATTCTTGAAGTTATTAGTGAGCACATACTATTTATTTTAATTAAGGTTCCTTGCCTAGTTTTGTGCACAACATTGCACGATTACTACCTTGGTGCATAAAATGCACAACAAACTTCCTTGACTCAATCTCAACTTATGTAAGTGAGTAATAAACTAACTTTTCAATTCGACCTCAACTTATGTGCGTGAGTAAATAAATAAACCAACTTTCTTGACTCAACTCCAATAATAAATGGGTGAGAATAAAATCATGAATCATGCTCATTAAATATAACTTTAGCTCTTTTATACATATATAAGGCTTACTTAATAAATTCATGCCTTCTTGATAATGAATAATAAATAATATACATGATTCAATCTCTTTCAACTTGTATTAAGCTCATAATAATAATAATTTCAACATACTTACATGCTTACATGTAAAGACATGAATAATCAATCAATCAATTCAAGTATCACAACACACTTAACATGATCCTAATCTCATACTTGATACCAAATTAACTTTCTAACATGGTATTATGCATAATTAATACATCCTACGCGGATACGTACCTCAAATCCTCTTTCCAACTAGCCACAATGCTAGAAATTACTTCAACTTAAAGTCTCCTACAACACCAAATACATAAACTCAACTACTCTCTTGATTACACAAATTTCCAGCAACTTTTAAACACTTTAAAAACCTCTCTAATAAGCTGAAATTTTAGTTAAAAACCTTTAAAACTCGTTCTTTAAGTGGGTAATTAAAACCCTTAGTAAAAACTTATTCATGTTGTTTATATAAAAATTTAAGGGAAAAGTGCGTAATTCTACCGCACTCTACCCCCTTAAAGAAAAGAGTTACGCCCACGTAACTCCACTTAACTCAACTTTAGAATTGGGGTATTTCTTTTCTCATTCTATCTTTGGTTAAAATCATAATACTTCTTTATATTCATTCCTTGTTGCGAGTATCAATAATATTATCAATCCTTTACTCATCATGCTAAAAATAATTAACTTCCACTAAACCATCTTTTACCAATTCCTCAGTAAAAGTAATAAGCACTTTGCTATCCCTACCTTGAGTTGTTTAGCTTTCTCGTAGATAAACTTGGTTAAACTCAATAATTTCCTGTTATTTTTGTAAAAAGTAATAAACGGAATATAAATCCGTCGGAATATATGTACATTCCGACGGATATTTTTGTCGGAAATTACTATTTCCGACGGATTTATATTCCGTCGAAAATTCCGACGGAATATATATATATATATATATATATATATATATATATATATATATATATATATATATATAAAATCCTCATTTAAAATAAAAAAAAACCCTAATGCATCCCTCTTTCTCAGTTTATCTTTCCGCCTCCTCCTTCTTTCTCTCTCCTGTTCTTTTTCCTCTTTGATCTTCTCTTTCTCTTTCCTCTTTTCTTTATCTTTCCTCTTCTCTTTCTGGCCTCTTCCTTCTCTCCTGTCTATTACTCTTCTTTCCCCTCCGATCTCAAACCACCACCACCATCGCATCTTTCTTCTTTCCCCTCCGATCTCAAACCACCACTGCCCACAACACCGGCACAACAATAACAATAATACCGGCACAACAACAGCAACAACATAGCCGCAACAACAACCACAACATAGCCGCAACAATAACGCACAAACAACAACAACGACTCAACAATATCCTGATCCAGTTTTTTTTGTTTTTTTTTTTTTTTTTTTATTTTTTTTAAAATTTGAAACTAGTTAATTTTTGATGTCATTGTAATGTTAGTTTATAAATTTTGTTTAGTAATTGTATATTTATTTATTTCCTTAAATTGTTTTGGGTAATTTTGTTGTTTTGTTTTGGTAATTTTCGGCTTTTTTTTGGCTAATTAAAGTTGCTAATTTTTTCTGGTAATTTTCGTGCTTGTTTTGGTAAATTTAAATACTTCTGGTTAAATTTTGGTGGTGGTGGTTTCGGTTTAGTGTGGGTGGGGTTTGGTTGGGGTGGTTTTGGTTGTGGGTTAGGGTTATCAGTGGTGGTGGTTTCAGTTGTGGTGGTTTAGGTTTCGGTTGTGGTGGTTTGGTGGTGGATCTAGGTTGGTGGGGGTGGGTGAATTAAGGTGGTGGCCGGTTGGGTATGAATTGCGGTGGTGGTGGGTGATTTTTGACGGTGGCTTAGGAGGAGAGGAGGTACGATTTAGGGGTGGGGCTGATTTTTTTTTTTTAAAATTTTTTTTATTGACTTTTCCGACGGAATTTTTTTATTGCGAGGTGGTGGGGAAATTTTCGACGGAAAACAATTTCGTTGGAATTTTTCGAAGGACTATTTCGAGTCGAAAAATCTCTTCCGAGACCTTGATTCCGTCGAAAAAGTGTTTTCGACGGAAAATTTCGTCGAAAAAAGTCATTTTTCCTACAAACACTCTTACGACGATAGTTTCCGACGGAAACACATTTTCCGACAGATTTTAAAGTGTTTCCGACGGAAATTGTCTGTTTTCTAGTAGTGACATGTCGTGTACCTTACCAAGGTTCAATGATAAGGTTAAGTTATTCGTCACTTAACCAATTCTACGTAAACTCATATATTTCTATATATTTTGGCTCATCTTTTCTTTGTTACTAAAATCCATCCTTTGTTTCGTGGGTTACACTTTCAATAACATTTGTCCATTGTTTAACTTGCGCCACTTAAATCCATTCTTGGATACTTTTCACTTTCTTCTCTATAACTTTACTCGTTTAAGTCCTTAAAACGGTCATCTCACTTTTGTTCCTCGTCATAGTGAACCTTTATGATTTATTTATTTATTTATTTATTTTTTTTACAAAACCTCAAAATGTTGCCATGCCAATGTTGGCTTGTATGGTGACTTTGTCTTTGTTTTACTCCAAGCTATCTTTACATCCTTTTCAAAATTGAATACACATGCTCTCTACATGATCTCCAATGTCAAATATTTCTTTTTGTTTGTCCATTTACCACTTGGTGGACGTTGTAATCGTCCTCAATGTATTACCAAAGTTCTTCTATATGCCTTCCAGGTGGAAAGAAACTTGGAATATCTACCTAACATGATATTCTTAAAAAACTTCATGTAATCTTACAACGAATTTGATGTAATCCTTCGCAAGTTGCTCCATCCTCCAAGTCTCCTTCGTTGGTTTTTAAACATTGTAGACTTAGACAATCTGTCCACCACAGCCCAAATGATATCAATAAACCTAACCCATCAACAACCTTTATCAAATCCTCATACAACTTGTCCTTTTCTGGATAGGGTGTTTTACACCTTTTATTCCATTAGTTTTCCTTTCAACCTTTTTGATCTAACTTTGCATTCTTTACTTGATTTTCCCTTCACCTTCTCGAATATTGTTGGTTACATACTCTAGTTGCACCACATGTTCTTTACTTATCCTTTTCCAACAATTTCGAGGAGGTTAACTTCCTTAATTCCCATTCACTTTGCTGAGTATCACCAATGTATCCATCCTCTACATTGCTTCCCTTTCAATATTGAAATCCTATCCATGGTCCTTATCAACTCTAATTATTTCTTTTGTTACATATTCAAATCTATATGTGTGAGCATATATTTCAAACTTTATCCTTCAGCAATATCATCGTGTTTTCATACGAAATTATTTCACATTTATTACTCCCCATGAACTTTCAATTATTCTCCGCCAAGGCATTCTGTTGTCAATAATCCTTGAAAATAATCCATCACAAACCTTCTACACCACCTTGTCCAACTTAAAAACCTCAAACGACAATTAAGTTATAACAATTCGTAGTTCACAATTTCTATCCTTGCTACACCAACTGTTTCGGGGTTTTCTGATGTCCTGCGGGAGAGTTACAATTCCGAGACTGGAACCGGACGCCTGTACCTGCAAAATAACGGAGACTCCTGAGAGCTCCGCCTCCAACGGTCAAGTTAGTACCTGATTAAGGAGTAATTAATACGGAAATTAAAGTAATAAGGTCTCTCTAGGTGAGAGTGTTTAATGTTGGTAATCTGCTTTGTTAGCGAGATCAGCCGGTTATTAGTGTGTTCCGTAACGTTTCTGTTCTGTTCCGTTCTTCAGGTGAGATTAATTGCTTGATTTTCTTTAATGAGGATTAATTAAGTATTTATAGTCTTGAGAAGCGTGCCACTCTCTAGGTTTAGGGTAAACCTAGGGCTGACCGGGCCTCTAAACAGGATTGGGCCTTGTTGGCCGGTTTTCCCATTTGGCATGGGTGGACACGTGGCGTGTCTCAATTGGTCCGTAGAGGACGTATCTGTGATTGACACGTGGCAGGCTCCTATTGGCCTACGTGAAGGACACGTGGCGGAACCTGGTTGGTCCACTTGTCAGACGGTGATTGGTGGATAAAAATCCCCTAATCATTTGCCCCTCACAGGTGGCACGTGACTGGTCACGTGTCACCTGTGACAGGTGCCGCACGGTGACAGGCGACGGCCTGCTACAGGTGTCACCTTGCAAATGGCCGAGAGATTTTCCCGCCCAAATTTTGAATTTGGAAGCGACCCTTCGCCTTCTCACTTTGCCTATATAAGGAAGTGCTGACTTCGGTCATTTTCACATTTGAGAACTTTGCGAGAACATTCGGACCCCTGAACTTGCTCTGACATTTTGGACCTTTTCTGCCTACCGCCTGTTCTGACAAGCCGACTGCACTGGATTTCCAGAACTTCATCAACCGTCACTCGTTCAGGTAACTCAGTTCTCTTACTCTTAATTTTCTTTTTATTTTTTGAAATGGCACCACGGAAGCACACGACACGACCTAAGTTAGTGATCAGCCGGTCACCGGGGACGGCTGAATCTAGGACTAGGAGTGCCGCCTGCCCTTTTCTGGACCCATCTTTGCCCTTTATACAAAGTCCGACTGTATCTGTGTCTATGCAGAACGTGATGGCCAGAACAAAAAAGACTGCTATGATCTCAAACTCGGACGGCTCCTCCCAAAGGGTGCTCATTAGTGAAACATCTGACCAGGCGCCAGATGTAGAAGTGAAACGAGGCGGCTGCCAAGCCGACAGTTCTGAGGGAGGGGTCAAGGTGGTCCCTTCCCATTTCACCGTTGATATGTCTAATTTTCCTCCTTCTTCTTCTAAGGGAGAGGAGGCGGGCCCCTCTGGGAGAGGGGAGGAGTCGTCCTCTTCGGACTCGTCAGAGGACGAGTCTGAGTCCAGCTCTTCTGGCCACGCTTCTCCAGGCTCAGAAGAAAGAAACAGCCGCCTACAAGAGGCGAGGCTTTCTCATGCAGTTGAGAAGGGGGACAATTGGGCGGAGCCGTCCGCCTCTTACAGAGAGGAAAACACCCCCTACTACTGCACGGTACCCCGGGGACGGATCGCAACCATGCAAGACAAAGTGGAGAGCTTTATAGCTAACCACAGAATGGGCCCCGAATTTTTACTGTTCGTGCCGGATCCAGAAGACACTGTCGTCTGGCCGGATGGTACCAGCTATGATGACGGCTGCTTTGGCTGCTATGTGGCGGCCATCAAAGCTGGACTGCGCTTCCCATTACATCCGGCTGTTCAGCGGATTTTAGATGGGTATGATTTGGGGTTATGGCAGTTAGCCCCCAACTCTTGGGTGAACGTACTCGGCTATGTGGCCGGGTGCGAAATGTACGGGGTGGAGCCAAGCTTTGAGGCTTTCGCCCACATGAACTATCTCAGCCGGACCCCTAAGTCGGGAGGTACCGGCTGGTATCAATTAACAAGCCATAGGGGCTACCTCATGACGAGAGGTAAGGCGAACAAATGGAAGGATTGGCGGAACACCTTCCTTATCATCGAGGGTTCAGACACGGAGCTGAACAAACGCTTTAACAAGTGGAATAGGGATCCGCCTCTTCTCGCAGGCGGCCGCAGCATGCCACCTGTTCCCCCAAAGGCTAAAAAAGAGATCCTAGAAAAAGGACTCTTCAAAGTAGAGACTAGGGTGAACTCTACTTCAGGGGTACGAGAGCAAGTACCCCTAAACTGCGTCCCGAGCTTCAAGTGGCTCTACGACGAGTACTTTTTGGCCGCCTGTGGCCTCAGCAGTTGGTGCTCTAGAGGTAGCCGGCCTGACAAATACTCTGTTTTTTCACGCCTTGTTTACTTGGGATTTTTACTAACTTTGCTGTTTTATTTTTTGCAGCTGACGCCATGAGTAAAATAACAGCATCCAAGACTGCGGCGGCCATGTTGCGGGCCTCTCTCATGCAACAGTCTTGTACCGACTCCCCCAACAAGGGGGCACCCTTGGTAGGCTTCGAAACTTCCTCTTTTAGGAGTTGTCTTATGCATATACTAACTCTTCCTCTTTTCAGTCGGGCACTCCAAGAGCTTCTTCCTCGCAACAGCCGGACCCCAAGGCCCGGAGGACGAGTGTTGCAAGCTCTCCTGGGTCTTCCAGGAAAACAGTGGCGGCTGAGAAGCAGCCGACCACTTCTTCTAAAACCCCGGCGGGGCCGCCTAGAAGTATGGACAATTACTTGTAAAAACTTTTACACTTGCTTCCTTCTTGACTAGGTCTAACTTGCTTTTTTACGCTTGATGCAGCCGGCCCTCAGGGGCTTGACTTCGTAGAGGTAGCCAAGTCCATGATCAAAGTAGTTCCTCCATCTGAAAGGGAGGCGGTCAGGGGTGCCGGCACCCTTGACCTTGATGGGATTGCAGGGGTCCTTGCTGAGGTATACTTTTTGAGTATTTGAATTCCAGGACGCCTGTTATCTTTTTTGTTTGGAAACTGACGCCTGTTTTTTTTTTTTTTTTTTTGTACTTAGGCCCTGCTCCGAGTTAACGGCCTTCGCAAGCCGCTTGATCGGAAAAACAAAGAGGTAAAGGCTGCAAAAGCTATGGCCGCCTCTAACTGTGATAAGGCAATGTTTCAAATTGCCCAAAATGAAGTACTGACCATTGATATTCTTTATTATCAGGCGCAGGCTACCGCCGCTGTTCGGGCTCAGTTAGAGGCGGCCCAGAAGAAGAATGACGAGCTGGAGGCGACCATCACAAATCTTAAGGCCGAGCTGAAACCTCTTCGCCAAAAAATGTACTCTTACGAAGCCATGGAGAAATCCTTGGCCAGCGTAAAAGAACGCCTGGTGAGCCAAGAGAAGAGTCTTACCCAAGAGCTCTCGGAAAAGGTCAAGCAAGAGAAGAAAGAGCTCGTCCGGGAGATGATGGAAGACTCCGCTCAAATCCAGCGCATGACCTGGGGCCGCCTCTTCCCCAATGCCGACTTTGCCTCTTGGGAAAAAACGTACCGCCAGTGTTCGGAAACATATAATCAAGAGATCCTGGCGGCTGCTGAAGAAGAGGCGTTGGGAGAAGCGGAGGAGGAGGAGGAGCCGGTTGTGGCGCTTGTGCCACTTGGGGGTAAGGCATCAAAAGAGGATGCAGCTGAAGCCGAGTCCAGCAAGAAGAGTGCTGACCAGGCGGCAGCTGCTAATACTGAACTGCCCCCTTCTTAAGCTTAATGTATTTAATCCACGGCCTGCGTGCCGTTTGCTTTGTATTTACCCGGCCAGGGGGCCGGGGCTTTGAATATTTTGCTGGTCTTTAATGACCGGCTTATTTTTAATGAATTTTTGTATTTGTCCAAGTATTCTATATCTAATATCCCATTGTTTACTAGACCGACTGTTGTACATGGCCCCGCCTATGCCCCTGGACGACTGGTTGTCTGTTTCCAGGATAGACGATCAGTCGGCCATTTATCCAATCGGTATTCGAACTATTTTAAAGACTGGATCCTTTCTAGGCAGACGGTCCTGTCTTTTGTAAATTTAACCAAGTAGGAAAGTGGTCTGACCAAGTAAATAGGGTATTACCTAGTCGCCAAGGAATTGAGTGGTAGAGATAACAAGCGGCGGGTACCGGTTGTTTCACTTTATTGCCAATGTTGGCTTTTAACTCATAATTTGTTAACCTAGCAAGAGTAGTGGTTGAGAGCCCCTGTTTGTTAAAAACAGGCGGACGACCCATACCTTTTAGGCTCCATACTAAGTTTGAGTGACTATTAAGTTAACATAGGAGTTACTTAGTATTCGTCACAATATAGATTGAGTAGTAGAGGTACCAGGCGGCGGAGGCCGGCTGATCCTCTTGATTTGCCAATGTTGGCTATTAACCCAATAGGTTACCTATTAGGAATAGGGGTTTGAGTGCCCTTGTTTGTTAAAAACAGGGGGACGACTCAAACCTTTTAGGTTCCATACCAAATTTGAGGGAGTGACTGTGAGTTAACGTTGGAGTTACTCAGTCGCCGTCACTTTTGTTTGAGAAGTAGAGGTACCAGGCGGCGTAGGTCGGCTGGACCCCTTGATTCTCCAATGTTTGTTGGCTATTAACTCAATAGGTACCTGATAGGCTTATCGCGTACCTAACAAAAATAACCTAACTATTCCTTCTAACTGTGTAGTAGGGCAAGTAAGGATCGAATCCCAAGAGACTATGGTTCATTCAATTAATCAGACTCAATTAATCACTAAGCACGTCACCAATCAATAATGGATGATAATAATCAACTAATATATTAAATAACACAATTAACTAGAGGAAATATTAATCAATAAACTAAAGCATCCAAGATCAAGCATTACCACGATTATGATTGATAAACTAATAAATCTACCCCCAATATATAAATCAATTGACAAGAAGAAAAGCAATCCCTAATAATAATACCAAAGGTCTCTTCCAAGTTATCAATGGCTTCCCAAATTAACTATCAAGCCTACTTCCGTGGAATCAAGCGAATAAGGGACATTAAACACCATGCCTAGATTCCTAATTATTCAATCATCTACTTCCGTGATGATCTTCAAACCCTTAATTGGAATAACCTAATCCCGTTAATACCCAACTTCCGTTGCAATAAGAACAAAGGGATGATAACAATACTAATTATTCCTAATCTAGTATTGGCATAAACACAATCAATTAAGCATGTCAATTGGGATTATTATTGGGGAATTTAAAGATCTACTTTATACATCAATCATAATCGAGCTTAGCAAGATCCCGGATTAAGGAAACTACTCACACATCATAATAAAATCAAAATCAAGTTCAAAAACAAGAAACAGTAAAGAAAACATATTTAGAGAACAGTGAATATCAGAAAAGAGTGAAGTAAGATAAATACCAATTACTCCAATTGAAAGAACTCAAATTGTTGATGAACAATTGATTAATCTGGGATTAAAAGATTGAAATTGCTTAAAGGAAATAAAACTAGGGTTCTTGAGAGTTTTCTAGGGCTTAAGGAGAAAAACTAATGAAAAACTCTCTTTAAAAGTTAATTACAAAAGGGTATTTATACCCCCAAAAGATAGAAATTCGGAAATAGCTGAAATCGCGCAATCTTGAACATCGCCCGGTCAGACCGGGCAGATCTCGCCCGATCGGGCGGAGGAAGGCTGCGTAAAATACGACAGTTTTCCTTCTTTGCCCGGTCAGACCGGGCGAACCTCGCCCGGTCGGGCGCGCGTAACACGTTTCCAGAATTGCATCTTCATAACTTGACTTCTTCATCGCCCGGTCTGACCGGGCGAAGCCTGCCCGATCGGGCGCGCGTTGCACCGTTCAGAATTGGGCTTCTTCCTGTGAACTCTTCATTGCCCGGTCTGCCCGGGCAAGCCATGCCCGGTCGGGCACTCCACATAAATTGCAGTTCTTGGCTATCAACTCTTCCGAATCTACTAAAAACACGTCCAATTGCCTAGAAACGCTTCATATTCCTGAAAAGCTTACTAAAACAATCGAATACACTAAAGAAGAGATTGTTAGCAAGAAATGGCTCCGTAGAGCTCAAAACCATATAAAATTACTAAGTAAAACCGGGGAAAACCATTGTATAAAACACGTATATCAAATTCCCCCAAGCTAAACCTTTGCTTGTCCCTAAGCAAAGCAATGAATAAATAAATCAATACTTCACCCCAAAAGCAATTCAAATCAATAAATACGATTAAAGGTAAACTCGACAGTTATGCATCAAAGTCAACCAATCAAATCCATCTGACTACTCATCCTGTCTGACAATAGTCAAATAGAGCAAACCACAAGAGCATATAGAATTCAAGACTAGTGTTCACACACTCAACTCTCATTTATGTGGCGAGTAAAAGATATACTCGATCGCTCTCCATCCAACTCCTTTAAATGTGAACAATGCCCTCCCAAACTCACGCACTCGTGTGTTTAAAGAAAACAAGCACTCAACCTAGCAGTCGACTCGAAATATATCAAATCATTCTTTGCATTGGAAAACAACTAATTTCACATTCACACAACTCTATGCACAAAGGTCAGAAGGTCTTCAAAGCTTGTAATGTAAGGCTAGGATAAAAGGTAGGAAATATTTGGGAAAATGTAAGAGTAAAGCTATGCTTAAGGGAGCCAAAATCCTAATAAATAAAACCAAGGTCAAAATGAATTAATGACCAAATCATCTCCAACACAACTCAACTCTACCAAAAATTCACCAAACATCCAATTATATTAAAAATTTCCAACACTTAAAATTTCACTCATATATACAAAATATAAAATTATAGAACTTGAGTGAACAAACAAACTTTGAACTCTCCTTTTTTTTTCTTGAGCAGCCTTCAATTAGAACACTTGAACATTGAAACAATTTTTTCTTTTGCTCTTTCTTTTCCCTTTTTTTTCATCTCACATTGGAATTTTTTCTTTGCACAATAAATTTTCAATTTTTTCAATCCACAACAATAAGAACAAATAAAAACTTCTCAAATCCACCCAAAATTGTGCAGATTACATGCACACTACAACTCCCTCACCTCACTCACTATTAGCTCCCCAAGCCAAGCTTGGGACTAGTAACCAATGGGGCTTAAATAGGCTTGTAATGTGGCAAAATAAACAATAAAAGGGCACAAGCAACAACATGGGTAGCAAGAAGGGAACAAATGTATCTAATATCGTCTGAAAGCCACCTAGAGGAACAAATGCCTTCGTCCTCCTCAATGTGCATATTAATGAGTCATGCAAACATTACTCAAAGTTATAAACCAATACTCAACTTCATTGACATACCAGGAACTAACACACATTCCTAACCAAATCAACTAGTCAAGCACTATATTCACAAGTAGTTGGGCAAAATTGACTCATGTTAAGACATCCAAGTAATCAAACATCAAATCATGGCTAACCTATCCACAATACTCTTCATCATATACCAAGAATTAAAACAATTTTCATGAATGGGGTACAGGGAAGCATGATTTATTATTCATTGGATCGTATTTTTTTGTATGTTTTTTTTTTTTTTTTTTTTTTTAAAAAACAACTAAAATAACTACACTAAAATAAAACAAGAAAGATAAGAGAGATAAGGAGAGAGAGAGTACCACATGTACGAAGCAACTGTCCCAAGCTAAATGCGGCAATGGCCTCATTGCAGCGTAAGGAGAGCATAGGAATCTCGACGGCTCCTCAAAAAGAATCGGGTTGCCTCCCGCAAGCGCTTGTTTAGAAGGTCATTAGCTTGACCGTATTCATCCTCATTGAGTTTGTGGTGAGGAAGAGAATGTGATATCTGACTTTTATTCAATAGGATCTCCCGCTCGATAGTGCTTCACCCTTTGTCCATTGACTTTGAAGGTGCCCCCGGTGTTGTTCCATAATTCAATGGTGCCATAAGGATATGCTTTGTAGACCGTGAAAGGGCCCGACCATCTTGACCTGAGTTTCCCTCTACTTTGGCTTTGTCCACCTCAATCCCTTTGTTTGAAACTACATGGCCTAAAACGATTCCCTGTTGTACCATAAAATGGCACTTCTCCCAGTTCAATATCAGATTGACATCCTGGCATCTATGGAGCACCTTTGTTAGATTATCAAGGCAAATATCGAAAGATGAACCATAAACAGAAAAATCATCCATAAAAACTTCCATAGAATTTTCTATGAGACCTGAGAAAATAGCCATCATACACCGTTGGAACGTGGCTGGGGCATTACACAGTCCGAATGGCATTCTGCGATATGCGAAGGTGCCATATGGACATGTGAATGTAGTCTTTTCCTGATCACAAGGGCGGATGGGGATTTGAAAAAAAACCGGAATATCCATCCAAGTAACAGAAAAAGGAATGGTTAGCCAATCGTTCGAGCATTTGATCAATGAAAGGCAAGGGGAAATGATCTTTACGGGTGGCTTTATTTAATTTTCTGTAATCAATGCACATCCGCCACCCTGTAACAGTTCTTGTGGCAACAGGCTCGCCTTTGTCATTCTTGACAACTGTCATACCTCCTTTCTTTGGTACTACTTGTACAGGACTAACCCATTTACTATCTGAGATAGGGTAGATTATTCCTGCAGCAAGCAATTTGAGAACCTCTTTCTTGACTACCTTCATCATAGTTGGATTTAGCCTTCTTTGAGGTTCTCTAGAGGAGGCATGATCGTCCTCAAGAATGATCTTATGCATACAAAAAGAGGGATTAATACCCTTGATATCATCAATGGTATACCCAATAACATTTCTATATTTTCTTAAAACAGCGAGAAGTTTCTCTAATTCAATGTTATTAAGCTCAGCATTAACAATAACAGGGTATGTATTTTTAGGACCAAGATATGCATATTTAAGATTAGATGGAAGGGGTTTCAACTCTACCTCGGGAGGCGTCGAACTCTCCCCAACACTCGATGTACTAAGGACTTCCTTGACTGGAGCGATGATTGGATTAGCTTTTGCGTCTTCTAGTAGCCTCGTGTACTCCCTTACTTCCCAATCTTCATCATGGATACTCCCTATCAACACCGTTTCAAGAGCATCTTCCTTTTTGATCAGGGGAAGTTGTTCTTGTTGTAGATCATCGAGGACATCCACTTGACAAATAGTCTCACCCATAGACGGATTTCCCATAGCATTCAGTAATGAATACTCCATTTTCTCATCCCCTACTTCAAATGTTATTTTCCCATTCTTCATGTCAATAATTGCACCTGCAGTAGCTAAGAATGGTCTACCAAGAATAATAGGGACATGGGCATCTTCTTCCATTTCCATAACAACAAAATCACATGGAATAAAGAATTTACCAACTCGCAATGGAACATCTTCAAGTATACCGAGGGGAAATTTAACTGACCTGTCTGCAAGTTGCAGAGATATCCTTGTAGGCTTTAGCTCACCCATTTGAAGCTTTTCGCAGATGGAGAGCGGCATAAGGCTTACACTTGCACCAAGATTGCATAGCGCTCTATTGATCTCTATATCTCCGAGCTTCACTGGGATTGAATAGATGCCTGGATCACCTAGTTTCTTAGGAAGAGTGTTTTGCAGAATGGCACTACATTCTGCAGTTAGAGAAACAGTAGCATTCTCTGCAAGCTTCTTCTTGTTAGATAGCATGTCTTTCAAAAACTTTGCATAAGAAGGCTTTCAGAAATTGCATCCAAGAACGGTATATTAATGTGAAGTTTCTTAAGGATGTCTAGAAATTTACCGTACTTTTTCTCTAACTTAGCCTGGGCTAACCTCTGTGGGAAAGGGACTCTTGGCATGTATGGGGCGAGAGGTGGGATCGGTTCCCGTGGCTTTTCTTGAACATCATTCCTTGGAATTAGGCTGTCTGGATCTCCCGCCCGGTCGGGCAGTGATTGCCCGGTCTGACCGGGCGAAGAAGAGGTGCTTATGTTCTTCTGTTTGTCTGGAATTTCTTCTTGCGCCCGATCGGGCGGACCTTGCCCGGTCTGACCGGGCGAAGAAGAAATTCGCACAGTCCCCTGTTTTTCGTCGACTGCTTCTCGCGCCCGATCGGGCGGACATTGCCCGGTCTGACCGGGCGAAGAAGAATTTTGCAAAATCCCCTGTTTTTCACTCATTCCCTCAATATCTATCGTTGATGGTTCCCTTACGGGAAGGTCTTCCAACTGTTTTCCACTCCTTAAAATTACAGCATTCATGTGCCCCTTTTGTGGTTGCTCTGTTTGGCCAGGAAACGTACCTGGTGTTTTTGAAGATTGGCCGACTTGATGAGCAAGTTGGCTTATTTGATTTTCCATGAGCTTATTCTGGGCTTGTAACTGTTGGATGGAATTATTTGTGGTGTTGATGAAGTTCTCCATCATTAGTTCGAGATTGGATTTTTGAGGGAGTGGTTGCATAGGTTGCATGGGTTGTTGTACTAGGGGTGGTCTTGGTTGAAAACCAGGTGGATTATAATTGTTGTTTCGAGGTGGGGGCGGAGGTGGATTTTGCTGAGCCTGGGTGTTTTTGTATGAGAAATTTGGGTGATTCTTCCAACCTTCATTATAAGTATTAGAATGGGGATCGTATGGTCTTTTAGGGTTGGAATTGTAGAAGGCATTGGCTTCCTCAATTGATACCTCATTCGAATTTCGTGGGCAATTAGGTGCGATGTGACCTTGAGTATTACACATTTGACAAGTTTCTAGCACATTATTAGAAGATCCAGTTTGTAATCTATCGAACTTGCTTGAAAGTGCCTGCACAGAACTAGTTAAAAGAGTTAGAGCATCAACATCTAATTTACCTCCTTTCTTGACACTATTTCGGCCGCCTGGGTGATAGTTGTCATTGGCTGACATCTTCTCAACCAGCTCCTTTGCTTCGGTTGGATTTTTAGTTAAAAGGGAGCCTCCAGATGCGGCGTCGATATAGATCCGGAATTCATGGGTTAGACCGTTATAAAAGGTTTGGATTAACATCCATTCAGGTATGCCATGATGAGGGCACTGTCTCTGTAATCTCTTGAATCTCCTCCATGCGTCATATAAGGATTCTTCATCTGATTGCCTGAAAGTGGATAGCTCGTTCCTTAATCTTGCAGTCTTTTCTTGTCCCAAGAACTTGACCAGAAAAGCTTTTACTAGTTTATCCCATGTATCAAAGGAACCAGAACCCTCATCTCTTAACCATTCCTTCGCCCTATCCCGTAATGAGAATGGAAAAAGGCGAAGTCTAAGAGCATCATCTGTAACACCATTCAGCTTCATAGTGTCACACTTTTCCAAGAAACCATCTATATGATTCACTGGGCAATCAAGAGGTGTGCCAGCAAATGAATCATTGGATATGAATTGAATAAACTGCGGTTTCAATTCAAAATTCTGAGCGGTGATAGGTGGTCTAACAATGCTAGAAAGGAGTCCGGTTGTTGTGTCAGGGATACCGTACTCCAAAAGAGACTTTGTTGCTTGGTCTTCCATATTTCTGTTACCTGCTCTTCTTCTACTTCTTCGTCTTCTTGCAGTCGCTTCAATTTCTGAATCGAGAGGCACTAAGTCGTCTGACCCTGAGCGACGTGTTTGCATACAACAAAGAACTAGGCAAAGAACATCAAAAACACAGGAGGCAATAGCCGAAGCAACAAACAACGCTTAGTAAAAACGAATCACGGAAAATCAATATGAAACCGTTAGTCCCCGGCAACGGCGCCAAAATTTGATAGGCTTATCGCGTACCTAACAAAAATAACCTAACTATTCCTTCTAACTGTGTAGTAGGGCAAGTAAGGATCGAATCCCAAGAGACTATGGTTCATTCAATTAATCAGACTCAATTAATCACTAAGCACGTCACCAATCAATAATGGATGATAATAATCAACTAATATATTAAATAACACAATTAACTAGAGGAAATATTAATCAATAAACTAAAGCATCCAAGATCAAGCATTACCACGATTATGATTGATAAACTAATAAATCTACCCCCAATATATAAATCAATTGACAAGAAGAAAAGCAATCCCTAATAATAATACCAAAGGTCTCTTCCAAGTTATCAATGGCTTCCCAAATTAACTATCAAGCCTACTTCCGTGGAATCAAGCGAATAAGGGACATTAAACACCATGCCTAGATTCCTAATTATTCAATCATCTACTTCCGTGATGATCTTCAAACCCTTAATTGGAATAACCTAATCCCGTTAATACCCAACTTCCGTTGCAATAAGAACAAAGGGATGATAACAATACTAATTATTCCTAATCTAGTATTGGCATAAACACAATCAATTAAGCATGTCAATTGGGATTATTATTGGGGAATTTAAAGATCTACTTTATACATCAATCATAATCGAGCTTAGCAAGATCCCGGATTAAGGAAACTACTCACACATCATAATAAAATCAAAATCAAGTTCAAAAACAAGAAACAGTAAAGAAAACATATTTAGAGAACAGTGAATATCAGAAAAGAGTGAAGTAAGATAAATACCAATTACTCCAATTGAAAGAACTCAAATTGTTGATGAACAATTGATTAATCTGGGATTAAAAGATTGAAATTGCTTAAAGGAAATAAAACTAGGGTTCTTGAGAGTTTTCTAGGGCTTAAGGAGAAAAACTAATGAAAAACTCTCTTTAAAAGTTAATTACAAAAGGGTATTTATACCCCCAAAAGATAGAAATTCGGAAATAGCTGAAATCGCGCAATCTTGAACATCGCCCGGTCAGACCGGGCAGATCTCGCCCGATCGGGCGGAGGAAGGCTGCGTAAAATACGACAGTTTTCCTTCTTTGCCCGGTCAGACCGGGCGAACCTCGCCCGGTCGGGCGCGCGTAACACGTTTCCAGAATTGCATCTTCATAACTTGACTTCTTCATCGCCCGGTCTGACCGGGCGAAGCCTGCCCGATCGGGCGCGCGTTGCACCGTTCAGAATTGGGCTTCTTCCTGTGAACTCTTCATTGCCCGGTCTGCCCGGGCAAGCCATGCCCGGTCGGGCACTCCACATAAATTGCAGTTCTTGGCTATCAACTCTTCCGAATCTACTAAAAACACGTCCAATTGCCTAGAAACGCTTCATATTCCTGAAAAGCTTACTAAAACAATCGAATACACTAAAGAAGAGATTGTTAGCAAGAAATGGCTCCGTAGAGCTCAAAACCATATAAAATTACTAAGTAAAACCGGGGAAAACCATTGTATAAAACACGTATATCAGTACCCCCTGCATTTATCCCAAGTAATACAGGCGGTCATCTGACTCAGATGTCAACTGCTACCACTGGTTTGGTTAGTGATAGAGTTATCCTTGTCTCAAAAACGGCTACGTGGTTGCCCTTGGGGACAGTCGTATAGGTGCCGTGTAATTAGTTTATAGAACAATGTTCCACCCAAAAGGGAGCTGCTCTCTGCGACAAATTTCATCCGGAGGGATGCCGTCGGACGCCTGCTATGATGTTGGGACAGGTCGTATTAGTTTTGTTAGATTTGATCAGTTGGCTTGGCGCCTGGTCTGATCATTCGGCCTGTGGCCTTGGTAAGTTTTTGGTGAACGTAGGTGCTAAATAAAAGAAGGGTAGCCGCCTGTTAGGCACAGGGTCGGCCAGGCCCTAATCTTTTTAGCTAAGTATTGTGAGTAAAATACTCAATGGAGAGTAGCCGACTGTAAAGGTACAGACGGCATGCCCCTCTGAAGATAGAGTGAAACTCAATGGAGAGTAGCCGACTGTAAAGGTACAGACGGCATGCCCCTCGTAATACAAAATTGAATAGTAAGTGCAAACTTTATTAAGTAGCTCTTTACTTTACATCATTCAGAAGAAATATTTCTTAAGATTATCTACATTCCAAGTTCGAGGCAACGGTTGTCCGTCTGGTGTTTCCAGACGGTAGGTACCGTCCCTAACTTCCTCATAGATTCGGTAGGGTCCTTCCCAGTTGGGAGTTAGTTTGCCAGACTCCTTAGCCCTACCAACTGCTTCCATTTTTCTAATTACAAAGTCCCCTACTTTGAGTGGACGCCTGTGTACTTTTTTGTTGTATGATCTAGTCATTCTCAGGCGATAGATCTCATGGCGCAAGACAGCATTGCCCCTCTTTTCAGGAAGTGAGTCTAATGCCAGGCGCATGGCTTCCCAGTTTGCCTCTTCGTCATATAGCATTACTCGAAGAGTCGGCTCGTAGTGTTCTATTGGAAGAACAGCTTCCGCACCGTAAGTTAGGAGGAATGGAGTTTCTCCAGTCGCCCCTTTTTCAGTCGTCCTAATGGCCCAGAGAACATGTGGTAGTTCATCCGCCCATAGGCCGCCTGCTCGTTCAATCTTTTCTTGAGACCGTCTGAGATGATTTTATTAAAGGCTTCTACCTGGCCGTTTTCTTGTGGACGGCCGACAGATGCAAAGTAGTGTGCAATTCCTTGGTCTCGCCAACCAGCTTTTGAGAACAGGCGTCTCAAATTGGGGACCATTATCAAAAACCATAGACATGGGAAACCCGAACCAAGTGATGACATTTTTCCAAATGAATGAAATTACATCTTTCGTCTTGATTCCCTTTACAGCCTCCGCTTCTACCCATTTAGTGAAGTAGTCAACGACAACAAGTATGTACCTTCTGCCGCCTGTAGCAGGCGTATATGGACCCAGAATGTCCATGCCCCACTTAGCAAACGGTAGTGGGCTGTGAATGGTAGTGAGGTCAGTAGCCGGACGGTGAATTAGTTTGCCAAACCTTTGACACTTGTCACATTTTTTCACCATCTCCATTGCATCTGCTTCCAAAGTAGGCCAAAAGTAGCCCTGCAGCCTTGCCTTTGAGCAAGCATCCTACCACCTATATGCGAAGCACAGTAACCAGAGTGAAGATCATCTAGTATCTCTCGTCCCTTTTCTGGAGTAACACACTTTAAGAAAGGTTGAAGGTACCCCCTCTTGTGAAGTTCTCCCTTAATCATTTCAAAACAAGTGGCTCGTTTTTTCAGTGCTGCCGCCTGTTGAGGATCATCCGGCAGTGTACCGTTTGTCAGATATGCCCTTATTGAATCCATCCAGGTTGAGCTTCTGTCTAGGATTCCAATAGGGTCTTCCTCGATGCTTCTCTTCTCCATTACTTCCCAAAAAACAGTTCGAGGAGTATCGGAGGAGGCGGATGATGCTAATTTTGACAGTGCATCCGCCTGGTTGTTTTCTGATCTCGACACTTGGATCAGATGGAAATCCTCAAGGGAGCCGACTGCTTGTCGGACCGCCTGTAAATACTTGATCATGGCCGGATGGGTTGCTTCGTATTCGCCATTGTACTGACTCACTATCAATTGTGAATCGGAACAGGCGTCTATTTTTCTTGCCCCTGCCGCCTTGGACATGCGGATCCCGGCTAGTAAAGCTTCATATTCTGCCTCATTGTTTGAAGCCTGAAAACTGAAGCGTAGAGCATACTCGAACCTGTCGCCCTCTGGCGACTGACATATGACGCCTGCTCCACAACCATTTGAAGTAGAGCTTCCGTCCACATATACCTTCCATACTTGGTCTGGAACTTGAGAGTCAGGAGGACGAGTCATCTCTACCATAAAGTCAGCAAAGGCTTGCCCCTTCACTGCTTTTCTAGGCTCGAAAGTAACTTCGAGGCTCTGTATTTCTATGGCCCATTTGATCATTCGGCCTGACGACTCCATGATGGTCAGCGGCCGCTTGATAGGTTGGTCTGTATACACGACGACTGTATGTGCCAAAAAGTAGGGCTTCAATTTTTTAACAGCCATGAAGAGTGCAAGACCAAATTTCTCCACTAGGGGATACCTCAACTCGGCATTTTTTCAGTACGTGACTGACAAAGTAGACCGGGAGCTGACAGCCGTCCCTTTCAGCAAGGAGAACAGCGCTTAACGCATGATCAGAGACGACCAGGTACATGTAGAGAACCTCTTTGGGCAAAGGGCTGACCAGCCTCGGCAAGGAATGCAAGTGAACTTTTAATTTCTGGAAGGCGGCCTCAGCATCCGGCCCCCATTCAAACCTTGCCTTTTTCTTAATTGCCTGGAAAAAGTATAGGCATTTGTCGCCTGATCGGCTTAGAAATCTTCCTAAGGCCGCCAGACAACCTGTTAACTTCTGAACCTCTCGGATGGTACGAGGCGACTGCATGTCAATTACCGCCTGCACCTTCTCAGGGTTTGCTTCTATTCCTCTCTGATTGATAAGGAATCCGAGAAATTTCCCAGACTCAACTCCAAATACACATTTCTTGGGATTGAGCATGACATGGTGCCGCCTGAGTGTGGCGAAAGTTTCTCGGAGGTCCGTCAGATGATCTTTCTGAAGTTTAGTCTTGACAATCATATCATCAATATATGCCTCGACGTTTCTCCCAATCTGATCAAAGAACACAGTGTTTATCATTCGTTGGAAGGTA
>NW_018742313.1:0-26429 GCF_001683475.1 Chenopodium quinoa | reverse complement strand
AGGAGTGACTATGAGTTAACTTTGGAGTTACTCAGTCGCCGTCACTTTTGTTTGAGAAGTAGAGGTACCAGGCGGCGTAGGCCGGCTAGACCCTTTATTCGCCAATGTTTGTTGGCTATTAATCAATAGGTTATCAGTAGGAATAGGGGTCGAGTGCTTGTTTGTATAAAACAGGCGGCGTTTTTGTTTACCAAATTTGAGGAGTGACTATGAGTTAATTTGGAGTTACTCAGTGCCGTCCTTTTGTTGAGAGAGAGTCAGGGCGTAGGCCGGTAGACCCTTTATCGCCAATGTTTGTTGGCTATTATCTCAATAGGTACCCCTGCATTTATCCAAGTAATACAGGCGGTCATCTGACTCAGATGTCAACTGCTACCACTGGTTTGGTTAGTGATAGAGTTATCCTTGTCTCAAAAACGGCTACGTGGTTGCCCTTTGGGACAGTCGTATAGGTGCCGTGTAATTAGTTTATAGAACAATGTTCCACCCAAAAGGGAGCTGCTCTCTGCGACGAATTTCATCCGAATGGATGCCGCCGGACGCCTGCTATAATGTTGGGACAGGTCGGATTAGTTTTTTAAAAGTTAGATCAGTTGACTAGGCGCCTGGTCTGATCATTCGGCCGGTGGCCTTGGTAAGTTCTTGGTGAACGTAGGTGCTAAGTCAAAGAAGGGTAGCCGCCTGTTAGGCACAGGGTCGGCCAGGCCCTAATCTTTTTAGCTAAGTATTGTGAGTAAAATACTCAATGGAGAGTAGCCGACTGTAAAGGTACAGACGGCATGCCCTCTGATGATAGAGTGAAAAAACTCAATGGAGAGTAGCCGACTGTAAAGGAACAGACGGCATGCCCCTCTGAAGATAGAGTGAAAAAAACTCAATGGAGAGTAGCCGACTGTAAAGGTACAGACGGCATGCCCTCTGAAGATAGAGTGAAAAAACTCAATGGAGAGTAACCGACTGTAAAGGTACAGACGGCATGCCCTCGTAATACAAAATTGAATAGTAAGTGCCAACTTTATTAAGTAGCTCTTTACTTTACATCATTCAAAAGAAATATTTCTTAAGGTTATCTACATTCCAAGTTCGAGGCAACGGTTGTCCGTCTGGTGTTTCCAGACGGTAGGTACCGTCCCTGACTTCCGCATAGATTCGGTAGGGTCCTTCCCAGTTGGGAGTTAGTTTGCCAGACTCGTTAGCCCTACCAACTGCTTCCATTTTTCTAAGTACAAAGTCCCCTACTTTGAGTGGACGCCTGTGCACTTTCTTGTTGTATGATCTAGTCATTCTCAGGCGGTAGATTTCATGGCGCAAAACAGCATTGCCCCTCTTTTCAGGAAGTGAATCTAATGCCAGGCGCATAGCTTCCCAGTTTGCCCTCTTCGTCATATAGCATTACTCGAAGAGTCGGCTCGTAGTGTTCTATTGGAAGAACAGCTTCTGCACCATAAGTTAGGAGGAATGGAGTTTCTCCAGTCGCCCCTTTTTCAGTCGTCCTAATGGCCCAAAGAACATGTGGTAGTTCATCTGCCCATAGGCCGCCTGCTCGTTCAATTTTTTTCTTGAGACCGTCTGAGATGATTTTATTAAAGGCTTCTACCTGGCCGTTTGCTTGTGGACGGCCGACAGATGCAAAGTAATGTCCAATTCCTTGGTCTCCCAACCAGCTTTTGAGAACAGGCGTCTCAAATTGGGGACCATTATCAAAAACCATAGACATGGGAACCCCGAACCGAGTGATGACGTTTTTTCCAAATGAATGAAATTACATCTTTCGTCTTGATTCCCTTTACAGCCTCCGCCTCTACCCATTTAGTGAAGTAGTCAACGGCAACAAGTATATACCTTCTGCCGCCTGTAGCAGGC
This sequence comes from Chenopodium quinoa, assembly GCF_001683475.1. Lineage (NCBI taxonomy): Eukaryota > Viridiplantae > Streptophyta > Magnoliopsida > Caryophyllales > Amaranthaceae > Chenopodium > Chenopodium quinoa. The sequence goes on along the minus strand of NW_018742313.1, from coordinate 24,566 downwards.
GTATATGGACCCAGAATGTCCATGCCCCACTTAGCAAACGGTAGTGGGCTGTGAATGGTAGTGAGGTCAGTAGCCGGACGGTGAATTAATTTGCCAAACCTTTGGCACTTGTCACATTTTTTCACCATCTCCATTGCATCTGCTTCCAAAGTAGGCCAAAAGTAGCCCTGCCGCCTTGCCCTTTGAGCAAGCATCCTACCACCTATATGGGAAGCACAGAAACCAGAGTGAAGATCATCTAGTATCTCTCGTCCCTTTTCAGGAGTAACACACTTTAAGAAGGGTTGAAGGTGCCCCTCTTGTGCAGTTCCCCCTGTATCATTTCAAAACAGGAGGCTCGTTTTTTCAGTGATGCCGCCTGTTGAGGATCATCCGGCAGTGTACCGTTTGTCAGATATGCCCTGATTGAATCCATCCAGGTTGAGCTTCTGTCTAGAATTCCAATAGGATTTTCCTCGATGCTTCTCTTCTCCATTACTTCCCAAAACACAGTTCGAGGAGTATCGGAGGAGGCGGATGATGCTAATTTCGAGAGTGCATCTGCCTGGTTGTTTTCTGATCTCGGTACTTGGATCAGATGGAAATCCTCAAGGGAGCCGACTGCTTGTCGGACCGCCTGTAAATATTTGATCATGGCCGGATGTGTTGCTTCGTATTCGCCATTGTACTGACTCACTATCAGTTGTGAATCAGAACAGGCGTCTATTTTCCTTGCCCCGGCCGCCTTACACATGCGGATCCCGGCTAGTAAAGCTTCATATTCTGCCTCATTGTTTGAAGCCTGGAAACTGAAGCGTAGAGCATACTCGAACCTGTCGCCCTCTGGAGATTGACATACGACGCCTGCTCCACAACCGTTTGAAGTAGAGCTTCCGTCCACATATACCTTCCAGACTTGGTCTGGAACTTGAGAGTCAGGAGGACGAGTCATCTCTACAATAAAGTCAGCAAAGGCTTGCCCCTTCACTGCTTTTCTAGGCTCGAAAGTAACTTCGAGACTCTGCATTTCTATGGCCCATTTGATCATTCGTCCGGAGGACTCCATGGTGGTAAGGGGCCGCTTGATCGGTTGGTCGGTATACACGACGACTGCATGTGCCAGAAAGTAGGGCTTCAATTTTTTAACAGCCATGAAGAGTGCAAGACCAAATTTCTCCACTAGGGGATACCTCAACTCGGCATTTTTCAGTACGTGACTGACAAAGTAGACCGGAAGTTGACAGCCGTCCCTTTCAGCAAGGAGCACCGCGCTTAACGCATGATCAGAGACGGCCAGGTACATGTAGAGATTTTCTTTGGGCAAAGGGCTGACCAGCCTTGGCAAGGAATGCAAGTGAACCTTTAATTTCTGGAAGGCGGCCTCAGCATCCGGCCCCCATTCAAACCTTGCCTTTTTCTTAATTGCCTGGAAAAAGTATAGGCATTTGTCGCCTGATCGGCTTAGAAATCTTCCCAAGGCCGCCAGACAACCTGTTAACTTCTGAACCTCTCGGACGGTACGAGGCGACTGCATGTCAATGACCGCCTGTACCTTCTCAGGGTTCGCCTCTATTCCTCTCTGGTTGATAAGGAATCCGAGAAATTTCCCAGACTCAACTCCAAATACACATTTCTTGGGATTGAGCATGACATGGTGCCGCCTGAGTGTGGCGAAAGTTTCTCGGAGGTCCGTCAGATGATCTTTCTGAAGTTTAGTCTTAACAATCATATCATCAATGTATGCCTCGACGTTTCTCCCAATCTGATCAAAGAACACTGTGTTTATCATTCGTTGGAATGTAGCCGGGGCATTCTTAAGACCAAACGGCATGACCGTATAGCAGTATAATCCCTGATCAGTGACGAAGGCCGTCTTCTCCTGATCTTTCTTCCACAAAGGAATTTGATGAAAACCAGAATAGGCGTCCATAAAACTCATCAAGGCATGGCCGGCTGTTGAGTCGACCAGGTTTATCAATTTTTGGCAGAGGGTAACTGTCTTTGGGGCACGCCTTGTTCAAGTCTGTGTAGTCTACACACATTCGCCAGGTGCCATTCGGCTTTTTAACAAGTACCACATTTGCAACCCAATCTGGGAAGTAACATTGCCGAATGAACCCTGCATCAAGTAATTTTTTGACTTCGGCGGCGGCCGCCTGACCTCTTTCTTCACCATGGTTCCGCTTCTTTTGCCGTACCGGCTTCTTTTTCGGATCCACAGCGAGTTTGTGTACTGCCAGATCAGGACTAATGCCTGGCATTTCATGGACTTCAAATGCAAAGATGTCCTTGTATTCTTTCAACAGGTTGTGAAAGTCATCACCAAGGTTTCTCAGAGCAGTCGTCCCAACTTTGACTGTTCGGTCAGGGCGGGAGTCGTCTAATATCAGGTCCGTATGCTCACCAGCCGGCTGAGGGCGGAACTCATCCGGCCGGTCCTCTGCCAATGATTGCTATTTTCTTGCCTTTCTGGCGGACTCTGTCTGGGACGCCTTTCTTTTTCTGTCGCTTGTTTCTTGAACAGGCGCACTTTCCTTGACATTGTCAAGGTCTGTTTTTTCTCCACTTGACCCAGTGGCCTTAGCAGTGGGTTTGACATCCGAGAGATAGCACTCTCGGGCCATCCTCTGATCTCCCCTTAGGGAGCCGACTGTTCCATTGTCCCTTTCAAACTTAAGCAGCATAAGTGACGGGATTATAACAGCCTTGGCACTATTCAGGGTTGGGCGACCCAGAATCATGTTGTAGGCAGAGAGTTCCTCTACAACTAGGAATCGGACTACCATGTGTCGTCCTTCCCCTTTTTCGCCCAGGCGGACGGGTAGATCAACTCGTCCCAGTGGGTGGACGACTCCTCCTCCAAACCCTATTAAAGGGTGGGAGGCCGGATGTATGCAGTCCGTCTGATATTTCAGTTTTGACAGACATTTGCTGCTGATGAGATCTGAAGAGCTCCCAGTATCTATGAGGATTCGACCAACTCTCTGGTTGGCCACTTTACATTCAATAACGAGAGGGTCGTCATGCGGCCCCCTTATTCCTCCTAGATCCTCTTCAGTGATGACAATCTCAGGAAATGTATATTTGGACGGTCGTTCTTGGTGAACGGAATTTACATCTAACCGCCTTATATTATCTTTGTTGCCCCTAATAGTGGGGCCGCCTCCTGAGAAGCCGCCTGCAATGGTGTAGACGACTGCATCATCTGTATCGGAACTGTCGGCCTGTTGATTCTTTTTGGCCGACTGCTTTTTTAAGGAAGTATTCCCCGTAGATTTCTTGACATAAGTGTCAAGATCACCTTGATCAGCCAAGCGGTCTAGGTACCGCATGAGACTAATGCAGTCGTTGGTGTGATGACCAATGTCATCATGATAAGCACAGATTTTGTCTTGGTTCCGGTTGCTCGCAGAACCCTTCATGGGGAGCGGTTTCTCAATTGAGAGCCGTCCCTTTATTTCTTTTAGGATAAACTGGTTATCCTTGTTAAACACATACTTTGGGGAGTATGGTTTGAATTCCTTTTTCTTCTTGGCCGGCTGTTTAGAGGAATCAGCCGCCCAGACCCCTTTTCTTTTTTCATCTTTGTTGGACGACTGTTTCTGTCGTCCTTCTCTATTGTCGAACCTCTTCCCGTCCGACTGTTTCATTGTACACAGATCAGTCGCCTGTATATAGGCTTCTGCTTCAATCAAGGCCTCTTGAAGAGTCGCCACCCTTTTTCGAACTAAATCAAATTTGAAGGTAGACCCGTCTTTGAGACCTCTAAAAAAGTCAGTATAAGCTACCTCATCCGGTAACCCTTGAATCTGTATTCTCATCAGGTTGAACCGCCTGATGTAGGAACGAAGCCCCTCCTTTTCACCCTGCTGAATTGTTCCCAAATCAAGGGTCGTTTTCTTCGCAGGGATGTTCATTGCAAAGTTGGAGGCAAATAAGTAAGCAAGCGTCCTGAAACTGTTTACACAACCAGTCGGCAGGTTGCCGAACCATTGCTGTGCAATTCCCTTGAGAGTTGCTGGGAAACACTTGCACCAAGTGGGATCATCCAACCCTTGAAGGTACATCAGGTTGGTGAATGCCATCAGATGGTCTTCCGGGTTAGTAGTGCCATCATAGGCGCCTACTAAAACATTTTTTACTTTGGCCGGCTGAGCGGCTTCAGTAATTTCCTTGGAGAAGGCCGACGGCTGTTCACCAAGTCTAAGCAGCCGTAGCTGCCAGTCCATAGGTTGGACGTTTTTTGCTGCAGGTCCACCAAATGGAGGTGGCTGCATAAAATATTGTTGTTGCGGCACAAATGGCAAATTTGGTACCGCCTGCGCACTATGAAAGCCAGACTGTCGGGAGGTGCCGCCTGACTGACTCTCATGGTACGACTGAGTTGGCCTCATCGAGGCATTTCGCAAACTGTCCTGAAAATTTGAAGTAGAAGCCGACTCTGATAATCGGTCACTCCTCTTCTGCTCTAGCAGGTGCCGAGCATCTGTGAACGTTTGCTTTGACCCGTCCGCCTGAATATGACGAACCAGTTTCCTATTTCCCGTAGGATAACGGAGTTTTGTGAAATCAAGAGCAGACGGCTCCCGCTTCTTAGATTTAGGATGGGGAGTCGCCTCTCGCCCTTGAACTGGCTTCCTCTTCAGTGAAGTGGAAGGTTTTTTGGCCGCCTGCTCTTTGACTGAAGCAGGCGGTTTTTTGTTGATCAACTCTTGGATCTCTCCCTTGAATCCCCTCATGAAGGTCATGAGTTCGTTCCTTGTGATCGGAGCAGACCCATCAGTCGGCTGTTGCCGAGCAAGCGGTGCGCCTGCTGGCTCGCTTCCTGTTTGAAGATACTCCCGTTCCCTTATTTCAGTATGATGGGTACGGCGGGCCCTTAGGGTCCCGTCTGGAGCTGTATGAGTTTCAACTTCAAATTCACTTTCGGTATCATGGTCCGACTGAACTTGAGGGTCGTCTAGGGGACGCCTCTCTTCTGGGGTCGGTACAGACTTGGATGCCATCTCTGAAGTACTCTCCCCACAGACGGCGCCAAATGTTTCGGGGTTTTCTGATGTCCTGCGGGAGAGTTACAATTCCGAGACTGGAACCGGACGCCTGTACCTGCAAAATAACGGAGACTCCTGAGAGCTCCGCCTCCAACGGTCAAGTTAGTACCTGATTAAGGAGTAATTAATACAGAAATTAAAGTAAAAAGGTCTCTCTAGGTGAGAGTATTTAATGTAGATAATCTGCTTTGCTAGCGAGATCAGCCGGTTATTAGTGTGTTCTGTCAATTATTCGGTCCCTTGATTAATGAGGATTAATCGAGTATTTATAGCCTTGGGAAGCGTGCAACTCTCTAGGTTTAAGGTAAACCTAGGGCCGATCGGGCTTCTAGACTGAAATGGGCCTTGATGGCCGGTTGTCCCATTTGGCATGGGTGGACACGTGGCGTGTCTTAAGTGGTCCGTGGAGGACGCGTGGCGGAACCTGGTTGGTCCACTTGTCAAACGGCGCTTGGTGGATAAAAATCCCCTAATCAATAAGTGTTTTGGGTGTTTTGTCCCTTTGGAAAGTTACAGCTCGAGCACTGATCCGACTGTGCCGGTACCTGCAAAACAACGGAGACTCCGGGTGTTTGGAGCTCCGCCTCCGACGATCAAGTTAGTACTTGAATGTGAGTAGGAGAAGGTGCGAAAAATGAAATGAGATCTTCTCGGATTCCGAGATCAGGTGTTTCCTTGATGTGAGAGAATGCAGGGTATGTTGTAATAAATGATTGAATGTCCCCAAATTTAGGGAATATCTCCCTATTTATAGGGTCATTAGAGGACGTGCCGTTTCTAGGTCATTTGTCCTAGATTTGGTGGGCTGCGCTGTTTTACGGCATTCTTGGGAATTAGGCCTTGACAGCCGCAATTTCTGGAAAGCATCTGAGGCTGACACATGTCAGCTAGCAAATGGCCCAAATGAACTTGCCAAGGTTTGACACGTGACCCTGTCTTATTGGTCCACGAGGATAGGGTAATTTTACCCAAAACATTTTCCCCTCACAAGTAGCATGTGGCTGGCCACGTGGCGCCTGTCACACGTGACATTCAGTAAATGGTGAATATTAACACTATTCACCTTTTATTGTTTTACAGGGATACCCCAGCTTTTTACCCTTCTATAAATAGATGGTTTTACCCTCTCTCTCCCCATTTCACACTTGAGTATTTGACTTTTTAGAGAGAGAAACTCTACATTCGTCTGCTAGATTTTCCGTTTTCCGGCTGCATTTCGAGGAAGAAATCTGGTCACTACATGTAGTAGTTTTCAGATTTCCAAAGATAAGTTAAAGGTAACAGCGTATACTCCTTTCAAGATTTTTATACTTTTTCCGTTGTGTAGCTAGGCTTCAAAAATAAAATAGACTCTCCATCGACCTACACGGCACCGCCTAGGTCATTCAGTTTGTCTCCTTATATGACTGAATCTAGAATTGGGGGTACCTTTTCAGGAAATTCGGACCTACTTTGCTCATCCACGAACACCTCCGTCTTTGTGTCTATGAAGGATACCATGGCAAGAGTCAAACAAATGACTATTAAGCCGAGCAAGCGGCGCGCTAGAAGACTGCCCGCTGATGAAGTTATTCCTGATGTGGAATACAAGGATTCAGAGGAAGAGCAAGAGCAGAAGGGTTGTTCTTCGGGTGACACCCCTTCAACCCTCAATGACACAATATTTGATGGGGCAGACGGCAAGGACGATGCCTTTTCCTTGGGGTCTGATTAAGAGGGGTCAGGCAGTGAGGAAGCCACCGAGATATCCGGCTCAAAGGCGTCTGTCTCTAACCAAGAAGATATCGCAGTTGAGTATCAGCAACCGGCTAAAGGGTCGAAGCAGCCAAATCCCTTAACAACAAAAATGCTTCCTAGGGACTTCGATGTTATGGAAAGCAACTTTAGAGCTTTTGCATATGTGCACCTGGTACAAGAGGGGTGGAGAATAGAGGTTCCCCCGCCTGAGGCAACGATTTCCTAGGATGACATAGAGAACGCCGACAACGATTTCAGCTGTTATGAGGCCGTGATTAAAGCCGGCCTCTGCTTCACCCTTCACCCTTTACAAAGGGATTAAAAGGATTTTGAAGAGGTATGACGTGGGCGTTTCGCAACTTACCCCAAACTCATGGATTAATAAACTGGGCTATATTGCCGCCTGTGAGTATCAAGACATCAAGCCTAGTTTTGCTGCATTTGCTCATATGCACTATATAAGCTGGGCCCTAGGAAGGTATGGTGCGTGGTACACTCTACCCACACACCCGGAATACTTAATGACCTTGGACAAGCCGTCCAAATGGTCTAGCTGGAAGGACATATTTTATTTGATCTACTCTCCAACTATAGGGCTTAACCGGTTCCTTATCCGGTACAATTAAGATCAGAGCTGCTCGAAAAGAAGTGTGCCCTGCCCCGGATGTCTTCTAGGGCTTACCAGCAAATCATGGAGCCGAGCTTTTTTAAGACCACAATTATGCCCTTAGAGGATGGGACTCAAATAATTGTTCCTAGGAACTAGATACCTCATCCGGACTTCTTTAAGAACGAGGCCTTACTCTCCACCTGTGGGCTTAGCCCTATGTTAAAGCAGGGTAGACTTATAACACACCCGGCAATTTGCCGTCCGTATTAATGCCTTAGTTGTTTTTTGTTCATCTTTTGACCAAATGTTGCTTTTTCTTTTTCAGACGAAGGGAAGAACATGGTGCCTCCAGAGATGACGCCTGCTAAATCGGCTGCTCTTCTGAGGAAAGAGCAGCTTCTGGAGAAGAAGGCAGCCTTGGATGCCAAGAAGCCAAGAAGGGATGGGTAAGCCGCCTGCTAAACTCGAAATTCCGGTTGTACCCTCTTCATTCAACTTATGAATTTCCAGTTGTAATTTCATTTGTATCTTCTATTTTATTGTTTGCAGGGCGGAAGCAAGTCAATCCCCCACTCAATTTCCTAGCTGATAAAGCGGCTGGGGGATGAGCTGACCAAAACTCCGTCTAAGACGGGAAGAAAGAACACTTCTACCTCCTCTTCAGCCAACGCAAATCATCCTACAACTTGAAGCAAAACCCCGACTGTGATGAAATCTTTGAGCGAATGCTCGGGGCGATCTGTTGGGAAGCAGTCGGATGCCTCAATGGCATCGAAGGGTTGCGAGCCACTCACTGCTACAGACGGCATTGTAGCAGCTGAAGGGGAGTCTCCTCAGCCCCAGATCCAAGGTAAGACACGAGTCAAACTCCCTTAGCCGGTTGATTATATGCGATTCAAGACTCGGGTCAATCCGCCTAAAGGTTCGATGAGCAGCCGTCATGATTCGGGTGCCGCATGTGCTACTTTCTCACCAAGTACTTCTTTTGGTGCAGATACTCCTCAGCTTCGTCTGACATGTAGGTGTTTGCTAAGAGGATTGTGAGGACTCTTACCCGGACAGAGAAACACTCTATGCTGGATGTGCAGGTCGTGGACTTCGACCTAATCCAAGGCCTGCTGGCTGAGGTAATTTTTTACTTAGAAACTTAACTTATGAAAGCTTTTAGCTCAACTTATTAACCGTCTGACCCCATCTCTTCAGGCGATGCTGAGGGTAGACGAGCTTAGGGTCCCCTTCAGACGGAAGGGAGAAGAGGTAAATGACGCTAAATAGAGGGTCGTTTAAGCTCTCGACTATGTTTAATACAGTAAAATACAATGTGATGTTGATATTAAAGCAGTAGAGTTGAAATAGGAGGAGCTGATAAAGAAATTGATGGCTACTAATGACGCCGCAAATGAACGGGTGGTTAAGCTTGAACAGGAGCTGACGACTGCTTAGTCAAAACTCAAGGCCTTGGAGGGAGCTAATATAGAAAACACCCAGCTGAGGGTAGACATCAGCCGCCTAGGGGTCGAACTCGTCCAACTAAGGAATAAACACAAGGACGAGATTGCCCAAGAGCAGAGGCGACTGGTTGCTGAGAACGAGCGGGACACAAGGGCCCGGCTGCACATTGCATGGGGTTTGCTCCATCTCAAAGTTGAGTTTGATGTGCAAAAACTTTGATACGATTACGCAACTGAGGTGTATGATGCACAACAGCTTAACGAGCAAGCCCCGCCTCCCTTCAAGGCATGGGCTCTTGAGTAAGGCTACGAGGATTCTGATGGAGAGGAGGTACCGACTGTGACCAAGGCGATCAAATTTATATTGATGAAGTTCAAGCTGATCAAGTCTAGGATGGTCAGGTTCCGAATGCTAAAACTGAAGCATGCCTCTTGTAGACACCCAAATGTGTCTCCCCAAAACCAAACCTAGTGATGAATACCTTTCGCATCATTTGATTATTGAACGAGTAGAAAGTGTGGAAAGTCTTGAAGGAATTATGTCTTCGATAAGTGCAATTACTAGATATATCAAGGATCACTATTATGGAGATAATAAGTTCATTCTTTTGGGTCGTCATTGTTTGATGTTAGATATGATAAATGATCATTAGGCTAATTAAATAGTCCAAAGCCCAATAGAATGGATCCTATGAGGTCACACAACAAGGGTATTGGGTTAAACAAGTAAGAGGCCCATTAATGGGACTCATGAGATTATGACATACCATGTAGAGTGTTGGGCTAGAATAGTGTGTTTAGGATAAGGTGTTTGGGCTTGACATGGACTCTTATTTAGAGATGTGATCTATATATAAGATCCATCCCTAGGGTTGAAGATAACAATTAACATTCAGTGGATTGTGAAACAAGCAACCAAGTCCCAAAACCTTAAACACTCTCCTCACCACACGACCCTCCCCTCTCCCCTCACGTCTGTGCGTCCGGCGCCCCCTCGTGGCGTTCATTGTGGTGGTTCATGGTTAGCTCGTGTCTCTCTTCTCCGTTCAAGGTTGATTGAAGCGTTCAATCACGACTAACTAGCATTAGTGGAGGTTTAACTTGTGCCCGTGGACCAAGTAGAAGAATCACGCTTGAGGTTCTTTATCTCCCATTGTTCTTTCTCGATCGCATGTGGAATCACGCTTCAAAGGTACAATTATATGTTTTTCATGTGTTATGCATTAGATTTTGTGATTAGGTATTGTATGAATATGATTCATGTTTTTCCGCAATTAGTACCTATAAATTTCTATAGTGGTATCAGTTAGCCTATTGCATTTACGCATATTGACAATAATTCTTTGATAATCCACAATTTTAATTCAATTAGGAGGGAGAATAATTTAATTATGGGTTAATTATTATATTAAATGTTATTTAATTCGCTCAAAAAAGCCATAAAGAGGATCAAATTTTACCCTATTGAATTCGAATTTTTTCGAACCCTAACCCTAATTTTCCGAAATTTTTGAACCTTTAATAAGACCTAAAATCTTATTTTTGTGCTTTTTTTTGTTCGAGTTCATTTTAAATATGCTTCATGAGTTTAATACCATTGATTTCATGTATAAATTATGAATTTTGCATGATCAATGATTTAATTTAAGAGTTAAATTAAATTAGGGATTATTTTTCATCCTAGTTTTAAAATTAGATTGTGAATTTAATTTTAATAGGATGAATTAGCATAAAAGTTATGTTATAATTTATCATTGACCACACTAATTTTATTTAACAAAAGTAGTTAATTAAAATTGAAACCAAAAAGGGGGGTTATTGCAAATGCAACCGCGGCTGGGTGGCGCGGCTACGGCAGCTGCCGCTGTAGGTGGTCCGGAGGGAGTGGCGAGGTGGGGCAACAGGAGGATCAGAAAGTTGTAGCAACAGCAGCACCGTGCAACAGTTGCGCGGCACTACTGCTGTAGGAGTCGCTCGAAGTGCGCCTACGTTAAACATGTGGTGAATATGCTTAGCACTCATAGGAAGTGGGAATTGACATAATACGATTAGGAACAAGGAAAGTAGGGAGCCACCAACAAGTTTTTAAGGAACTTGTAAACCGTTCACGAATCATAAAAGGCAACCACGAATAAAGAGACAACGATAGGCAACAACGATTGACCCGTGAAGATTACACCCCATTCATAATCCATGAGATTACTAACTCCATATGGTTCGGAACCACGAAAGGAGAATCGGGGATGATGGTACGAAGTGAGTCATGAAGTCACATGTGCCCGTATTGGCCTCTACTCGATTCTTATGATGAAAAGTGATTCCTGCCACCTCAAAGGCATGCAAAATTTTTTTTTAATTTGCTTCAAACTATAATTATGCTAAATTGGTTTAATATTAATGCAACACATTATTCTAAAATATTTGTGATCACTTGATTAACACAACAAGATTAAAAAGGAACCTAAACTGGTTGTCCAAAATATCTTATTAGGCGTGATTTTGAATTACATATTCCCTTTAAACAAGCAATATGGTGATCAAAATAAATAATAGAATAAACATTGACATTGGAAGCAATTTAACCATAATATTGTTAGTCAAATCAAATCATAAATTAGCCTTATAATGATACTAGCAACAAGAATAAAAATAAGAGTAATTAAGTGATTAATTACTCACTTTACGCGTTTCCTTGAATTGCTACATCATGAATAAACTGTTAGTAATTTCAATAAAAATATAAATCAAATTGAAATTAAATTGAATTAAAACTAGAGTTGATTTGGTCCAAACCCTCAGTTTATTCTACCTATCGTGCCTTGGTTAAAGTATAGAACTTTAGGTATTGTATGGACTCCTTAGAGTGCTTGAAAGAAGGAATAGTGAAAGAATGGGGACACTAGTGTTTAGGCTAAAGAGGGAGAAGAGAATTATTTTTGGTGTAGGGAGAGAGAATGATTTTTTGTGTAGAAGAGAAGAAGAGAGAATGATTTTATGATCAAGCTTGTTGATAATTTAAAAAGGGGAGATATGACCTCTATTTATAGAGAAAACTGAAAAGGTCGAAGAATCAAGATAAGATCCGAATTAAATCGGAATAAAACTCGAAAGACTACAGTTTTTGCGGTTTTTGTTTTTATCATATCTTTTGATCCAGAAATCAGAATTAGATAAATAAGATATTGTTGGAAAGATCTTACAGTATACTTTCTAACCCCAATTGGAATCAGATTAAAAATATTTTTTAGAATAAAATATATGGCCGAAATTGATAGAGTTTGATATTGATTCATATCTTTTCCGTTATAGCCCGGAATTGATATTATAATATATCATTGGAAAGATAATTTCAAGGGATATCTAACCATTTAAGATTTGGATAAAAACTATGAGGCACGAAAATAATATCGGTCTATCTTTGACCGTCTTTTAATTCGAATAGAATTAGGACTTTCAAAAAGGAAAGTTTTATTCAATTTTAAACTCTTTAATCTTATCTTTTCAAAAAGGATAATTAAGATATTTTAGAAACTTATAGAAGCTTCCAATTAATCCTAATTAGTTTAGGAATGGGATTAAATAATTTGGACCCTCCACATGATCATTGGGTCGTAGGTAAGGTGGGCTTAGGTTCGGTTTGGACTCAGTTTAGTATTTTGACCATAACTTATACGTTATATCTCGGATTTGGGCTTATAATATATCGTTGTAAAGCACTTTTCAAGCCTCATACAACTATTTAATCATTGGAACCAAATTATGGACCAAACAATGTTGGGGATTAGTGAGTCCCACTCACCGCGGAAAAAACCCGAGCCAAGGATCACGCTCGCAATAAATAATATCACTAATGCATAAATAAACACAAAAGGGCAAAATAGGAAATTTACCTTTGGCGCGTTCTTCGCCCCACAAATTGGGCTCTTACTTGAGAAGCTTAGCCCGGAAAATACGAGAGCCTCCGACGGAGATCCACCCGCAAAAACAACTACCAACTTTTAGGACCGTTACCTCGAGGTTAGTGAGGTTCGACCAAAACCCGAGTGTTATGTGAGTTTAAGATTTTTTGCTAATGCAATGCTCTATTGAACTCCTTCTCAAGCAATCTTTCCAAAAACCCAAGATGGGTATTTATAGGCAAGAGGGAGAGTGGGAGTTTCTATCCCATCAATGTGGGAGCATGAAATTCCAACTATTTTAAAGCTAAATTAAAATAAATAAGCAAACTAATAATAAATCTACAAGTGTCACTAATACATGTAAAGGGAAGTGAGGACCACTTCGAGAGTAGGGGACCATACTTACTCCCCACTCCATACTCTCCTTAAGCTACATGTCCCTTACCCACTTGCTTCGCATTTGCTTCCCATTTTCTTCGGCCCTACTACCCGTGCCTTAAGCCCAGCCGTAGCCCAGCCCCTGCACTTGGAGTTGCGGGCTGCTGCTATGGCTAGCAATCCATGCACACTAAGTGTGGGCTGCTACTAGCATGTCGCACACACCATGTGCAGTCTACTAGTAGCTGCTGCCTTGGTGTGCTTGCAGCTGCTGTGGGGAATATATTTCAAGCTTTAATCCCACTAACTTGAACCCCACTGTGATCATACACTAAAGTACGGTGGCGTCCAAAAGGGAAGAAGATAGAGCAAAAGAGTCGCCAACAAGTTTTAGAAACTTGTAAACCGTTCACGAGGTGAAGGTTACACCCCTTAACGATCCAAGAGATCGTCAACTCCATAAGGTCTAGAACCAAATAAGGGTTCGGGGATGAAGGTACAAATCCAACCTAAAAGAGATTGAACCTGCCCTAATAATAGGCATCTACTTTATTATGATCGTATTCATGTGCGCTTTTTAATTAACATGCAATCAATAGGATTAGCCCTAAACCTGTTTAATCTATGTTGGTTGAATTTAATGCACAAATAAATATATTATTGGTGATCACTTGAATTTTAATCACATTAACCCTAACAAGATTATTAAATATCTTATCAAGCGTGATTACAAGTACCAATTCCCTTTAAACATGCATAAAAGGTGTGATCAAGCAATAAATAAATAAGCATCAAGCAACAAAATAATAAATGATCATGAATAATGATTATAATAATCATAATAATAATAATATTCATAATCATCATAAATTATAATCATAATCATGTTCATGTTAATATTAAAGCATAATAGTAATAGCAAGATCCTAGGCATGACACTAACAAGATTAATAACAAACCCTAGCATGTCACTAAGCAATAAAAATCAAATCTTTAGCCCTAACATGATATAACAATCATAAATATTAAGAAGAATCGTAACAATCATATTTAATATAAAAATTACACTAGACATGATATTAGGAATATCATAATAATAATATAAACATGATGTCTATATCATAATATCAATAAAAACCATTAAAGTACTTACTTTGATGCTTCGTACCTTTTTTCTAATAACAAAATACACACGTTAGTAACTTCAAGGAAAATATAAACAAAACAATTAAATTAAATTAAATAATCGAAAGAGGGATTTGGGACCAAACCCTCAGAAATTAAACCTTTCACGTCTAGGGCGAAGGCAACTTCGAATATGGCTAGGTGTTTCTTGATCTTGCGAATGCGGAATTTTGTATGTAAAAACAAAGTTTAGAGAAGAACGATGAATGAATGAGAGAATTGAGAATTAATGATTGCGAATGAAAACTGATTGTTGATGAATGTAGATGATAATTGGTCCCTCAAAACGGAGTTTTTAATACGAGATTTATAGAGAAAATCAGCCAAAAAGATAAATTAAGCAAAACAGAGTCTGACGCATAGAAAACAGAGCTGGAGCCACCCTTGGCTAGCTGGCGCCAGGCACCAACACTAGCGACAGGCCTGGTTCCAAGCGCCAAGGCCTGGGGTTAGGCGCCAAGCCTGATTTTAACGCGTTTTCGAAAATCAGATAAGTTTGCCGTACTGGAGGATAAAATCATATAATTTCCTCGAAAATGCTATTTGATTTTGATTAAAACTCTGAAAAGTTAACAAAAGTCAATTTATCAATGCTAATTGAATTAGGAATGAAAAGAACCTTCTAGAAGATTCTAGAATACAAAAACCGTTCCTAATTGCATTAGGAATGATAAATCATATTAGGCCCTCGCCTAGATCATTGGCCGTACATAAAGCCCAAACCGGACCCAGTTTAGTAAATTGGTCATAACTTCCTCAATATTCATCGGAATTGGGCTTATAATATATCGTTGGAAAAGCTCTGGTCAAGCCCCATCCAACTACACTATTATTGAACCCATATCATGGACCAACCAAACTGTATTGGATGTTTTCTTAAAATAAGTTTTCAAAAACACAAAGAAAAGAAAAGAAAATAAAACTTTCCGCAACACTAGACTTTCCACACTTTCACTTCATTCGATTATGATTCGACGTGAAAGGTACTTATCACCGGGTTTGGTTTTGGGGAGACACAAATGGGAGTCTACAGAAGCCCCCACTTTTTCTGAGTTTGGAGAAACGTAAGTTTTGAAAAACGAAATCCAAAGTAGCGATAGGGACAGAGAATGATTCAGAACGTTCTGCGATCCTAAATCACTCTTGTAACGCTGATACCTGCAAATTAGCGTTAGTTAAACAGATAAAAGATTTAAGAAACGCGTATCTTGAACCGTCGAGCACACGTCTCTGAAAGTAACCGATTTGTTTTGATGACCTCCTGCAAGCTAGAGAATGTCATCCCTCTTGAAAACCGCTACGCCCGTAACTGCTTCCAAATTTGGAAGATTGCTTCGCTTGAAACGATCTTCCTCTGCAATGATAATATTCCGCGTCCAAGGGAATACTATCGAAGATTATTTCTCTTGAAACAATCCTCATCCGCATTGATAATATTCCACGTCCAAGGGAATACTATCGAAGATTATTTCTCTTGAAACAATCTCCATCCGCATTATGACCATCTTCCATGCCTAAGGGAATATGATCGAAGACAACTTCGCCCGAAATTACCTCCAGTTGTTTGTGACAACTCTCCGCAAGCTAGGGAATGCTGTCGAAGATATATTCTCTTGAAGTCAACCTCATTTGATGCGATAATCCTCCTAAGGGAATCACCGAAGATCCACGCCTATCGATCTTTAAAAGTTCGCCTGAACTTTGCTTCCGCTATGCCTGTACGTCGGCGCTTCTATTGCTTTGAACCTGTATGTCGGTGCTCTTTTTCTTTGAACCTATATGTCGGTGCCTTTTGTTAATGAGCCAATGCTTAGGCGTTTTAAGCTAAGTGAGACGATCTTTCATCAGGTCGATCACTTCATGTAATCAAGCCTATCATCTCAAATTGCTTAGAGGGGCTAACTGGCGTACCAAGGAACCCAAAAATATGTTGCAGAAGGCTAGCTCAACCTCATCGGGTGGCTGGGTGCTTTGGCGCCGCTGAAAAACCATCAGCGCCACCTTATTAGCATTAGCGCCAAGCGTTGCTATTGGCGCCAGGCGCCAAGCCTAATTTGTGACGCCAATGCATAGGGCTTGGAGCCAGCACGGGGACTTCCTTAATACCCCTTTCCCCTTCATTTTGCTGCTGCTCGTCGCGATTTTGCTCGAAAGAAAGTCCGAAAAACTTCAATTGCTCAGTGCTTGCTCGTTTCTCAACCGAATTCGCTCAAATTTGTTGCAAATCAAAGCTCTTTTCATCTATTTTCCTGATCTATGTAAGTTTTCTTCAAACTCACATTAGTTTTCATGAATTCTTGGCATGTTCATTCACGAATTTCATGAAAATTCGAAACTTATAATGCTCAATTTGCTTTGTTTGTCAAGTTTTATGTCATGAAATTGCTTGATTATGTTTATATATTGCCTTGGGAGTAATTTGAGACTTGTTTGACTCAATTTGGTGAAGAAATGAGCAATTTGCCATTGTTGGACCTCTTAAGGTCGTGAAGAACAATGTGGCTTGTTCTTGATATTTTTGCTAGCAATTCATGTTCAATTTGTCACAATAATTAATATAGTGTTGTAAGAAATTGTTTGATTGCTTGAAAAATGCCATTATGCTTAATTTGAATTTGTGCTCTGTTTTTAGTACTACGTACTCTGTTTTTTGCGAACATAGTATTATGTGGCTAGGAAAACCTTAGATACTATAGAACCTTAATTCATGATAATTCTTCACAATGTAGCATGGCTATACAACGAGGCTCGGGTTCACGGCCCCGAAACACTAGACGGGAGCATGAGCCCATAGAGGATGACATCACGCCCTCCACTTCGCTTGGTCGACTTCTGGAGTAGGATGTGCGGACCCTGTTCTTCGCCCCTGTCCACCACATTTCTGAGAGCGTGAGACAGGGCGTCGCGCCCGGGAGGACACGGCATCACGGCTCTGGCTGTGATGGTTTGGGTGAGTTGTACAGGATGTACATCGCCAGGGATCTTCAGACGAGACTCCTATGGGAGTCTTGCGAGCTAGCTACTTTGTTTGAGACCTCTGAGGCTATGGTCGCCTCCAGCGGGGGTCATCATGTAGTGCGCTCTTTGGTGGAGTTCTTCTAGGACACCACCAATACCTTCCATTTCCCCTAGGGCGAGATGATGGTCACCCCTACGGACTTCAGTCTCATCACAGGACTGGAGTTCACTTCTGTGCCACTGCCGTTTGACAGTGGAATCGACGTCTTCTCTTCGGAGGTCGAGGAGCTGTTGGGGCCGATCGCTATTCGGGCCCGAGCTGAGGTCGAGACAACTCAGTTTAGTGCTAGAGGAATTCGTCGCTCGACGCTGGCAGCGGCTCTTGATGACGATGCGGCCACCCGAGAGCAGCGGGTGCGCATCTTTGTGCTGATGTTGTTTGTCAGGGACATTCTCCCCTGACAAGGGTAGTAGGGCATTGTTGTACTACCTCCCTGCTGTCCGTGATCTCCATCGAATTGGGACTTATGACTGGGCCAGTTTGGCCTATGCTGACTTTGTTCGTGCGCTGAGGGACTCGTGTCGACACCGGTCCTTTGGGACGAACGTTGCTTTGTCAGCCTTTTGGAAGGTCGTAGAGGTAAACATTTATTCCTTATAAAGTTTAGCTTTGCATATTAGTTTAGCATTTACTCACACTTTTAAACCCTTGTAGATCTGGTTCTACGAGTACTTTCCTTCTGCTGCGCCGGCGAGACCATCGCCGCGGGGATTTCCAGTGAGCGCCTCTTGGGGCGGTCATCGTGTGGATATGTCTACTACACATGTCTGGAACTGGATCATCTCGGTAGGACTTTTATTGTTTATTTTGCTTTTTCGTGATGCTTTAGGTATACCTTCGCTTGATTGATGTTCGATGTAGGGCCCTGAGGTGGTGTACCGGCCGTGAGGTGGCTGGACAGTCCCTGGGTTAGCCGCACAGTGTTCTGCTAAGCGTTGCTATTTCTTGGCGACTTATGGAGCGGTCTTGTACTTAGGAGAGAGAGTTGCTAGACAACATTCCTTTGATGTCTTCTTCGTTCCTACTGCTCCACCACGTCACATGTTCGACGAGGCGCGGTTGTCGAGCATGTCTGAGGGAGCTGGTACCCCCTAGGTGGTCCTATGTGATCCTCGGGCGGTGCTATGCTGAGGAGCTATTAACTTTGTTAGCTCCAGCCCCCGTACCAGCTGAGGATGTGAGGGTAAGATTTTTAGCTTTACTTTCCACTAAGTAGCCCCCAAGTAATGTTTTACTAATTTTTTCTGCTTTATCAGGACGGTGATGCTGAGTTCGTGCCACCCCGTTTGTCCATCCACTACCAGGGGATGTACGGGCCGATCAAGGAGATGATTCCTCCGGCTCCCGAGGGCGAGCGCTTCGTAGAGCGGTCGATTCCTCACCGCCAGACTAGAGTAAGCTTAGTTTTTTTCAGAATTTTTTGTGTTCATATATCATGTATATTTACTGACTTATTTTTTGACAGTTTTCACACGAGGTGGTTTCGGCGATGGCACGATGCATAGATGCCTTCCGGAGCCAGCTCGTCTGGATGAGGAATGCGGCCACCTGCCGTCGGGATCACGTCATCCGAGAGGTAGCTTTTCTTTACTCATTATTTTTGCATTATTGCTTCACTTTTACCTTGTTTCTGATTTAATTCTTTTTTGCAGGGCCAGCCTATTGCTTCTCACACCCGCACGAGACGTGAGGTGCGGAGGGATCCGGCGAGGTCCAGCTCGAGAAGTCATCGTACTTCGTCCGGGGGTAGAGGTGGTCGCTCCGAGGCTGCCCGTGCTGACGTTGTTGAGGGCTCAGGATCTTCTTCTGAGGGTGCTCATGCTGCACCGGTAGGAGAGGCTACCTCGGCTTTTAGAGGTGGTGGGATGTACGAGGTAGGCTCGTCATCGGAGCAGCCTCCGCGACCTCAGCCTCAGGTTGAACCTGGCTGGAGTGGTCCTATATTGAGTCTTCCTCCTCCTACGGAGACTGGAGCTGGGACTGGTGAAGGGGTGACTCCTCGTACGGCGCAATTTTATGATATGATGGGGCTACGTCCTCCAGCGCCGTAGCTTGTTCCTGTGTATATTTTATTTTGACTTTTTTATAGAACTTTGACTTAGAATCATTATACATTTTGTATATTCATATTATTATGAACTTATTTGATTGTTATTATTACGTGTATGTTAGTGTGTGCAAGAAAAGTGTGAAAAAACAATTTTGCGCAAAATTTCTGTCATTTTTTTTTATTGATGGAGGGTATCCGACTCTCTCCCCCAAAAACGAAAAAATAAAAAGGAAAAAATCGAATAAAATGTCGGGTGTTTGGAATTTAAAATAAGGTCCAAAAAGGATAATATAAAATAAAAAATAATAGCTATATTTAATTAATTAAGAAAAAGGATAAAAAAGGATGTTTTAGGAAAATTAAACGGAGCCATAAATTCATTAACCGACTCGAGTTTAATATTAAAAACGCAAGTTGAGCACGCGCGGCTGGTCTGGCAACTTGGCGCCAGCTGGCGCCACACTACGCGCGTGGCGCCAGGCGCTACACTTAGCGTGTGGCGCCAAGCGCTGGCGGTTGGCGCCAATCACGGGGTTTTGACGCTGATTCCGTATTTCATTCTGATTAAAATTCTTCGCGATTTGTGTATAAATATTCCCTTGCCCAGCCGATTCTTCTCATAATTCCAGCGAATAAAATAATTCTCTTCTTTAGAAAAACAATAATCATGTCTTTAGTCACCAAAACCTTCACCCAATACACTCATGAATGTGTCGATCTCTTAATTCTAGAGACAGAAAGGAATTAGATTTATTTTCACTTGGGGGGAATTTATGGCATCAAAGGGGTAGATCTTGACCTAGACTTCATACATACCGCTTTAGAATTTTGGAATGTTGATACTCATTGTTCAGAATAGTGTATGATGAGATTAGCCCTTTGCCTGAGGAATTTGGTGCTATTTTAGGCTTCCCTGCAATAGACCTTGTAGTAATCCCTAGAGTAGACGCATACTATTATAAGGATTTTGAGCGCTTCTTTAATTTAAAGAAAAGGGATTTATCAAAAATAGTAGATGGCAACATAGTTAATTTGAAAGAATTTGCACGCCATTATTTTTATAAACCTCTTTCTGAATCTTTTCATATATA
Organism: Chenopodium quinoa; assembly: GCF_001683475.1. Taxonomy (NCBI): domain Eukaryota; kingdom Viridiplantae; phylum Streptophyta; class Magnoliopsida; order Caryophyllales; family Amaranthaceae; genus Chenopodium; species Chenopodium quinoa. Next base: position 4,116 of record NW_018742313.1, on the reverse strand, counting down.
TAGAAGAAGGGCGTTTCGGTTTTGCATGCTTAATCAAATTTTTTCTTAGTAGTGGTAAAAATAATGAGGGCCAATCAATTATAACCACTGTTTTAGAACAAATTGAATCAGGGAGAAATCCAATGCCATTGATAGTTGGAGAGACTATGATTAGCCTGGATGAATTGAAAAGGGAGCCAAAAGCGCCTCTTCGCTGCTCTCCAATTTTATAACAGGTAGAAAAATAATATTTTTGTATTCGTAATAATATTTTTTGTATTGCACTTTTTCGCAGATGTGGCTAACGGGGAGGCTAGGATTAATTAGCCCTCCGGACGATATTGAAAAGTATACTCCCAATTGCTTCGTGAGAAGGAAGAAGCGCATCCCTAAAATTGGGCGCCATGGGTGGAGAAAAGTCTTTGAATCACGTGATTTTGCTATCAAGTGGGTCGTCCCACGGTGGAAAATAGAAAGGATGGTTGGTGTTAAACAAGCAACCTTTCTGCCGTCTTCCAAGCTTGTCTCGTGTAACTTATTATTACCCTGCAGGGTAAAAAGGCAATACGGCTTGCTTCAGAATATTCCTTCCGGGATCTTCGTCCTCCCTATGAGTACCCTGTATCACAAGAAGTATAATAGATTCGATGCTTACTGGAGCGCTAGACCTTTATGGAAGTGATTACCCAAAAGGTTCCTCCTTCTTTGCCCAATGATGTAAAGAAGTGGTTGCTGAAGAAATCTTCGATTGATCAGGGTAGAACCGATGTGAAGAATCGTCTAGGTGACAGGGTGATTCCCGCCAAGGAACGCTTAGGTGCAAGAATTGAATTCAAAAACACCTACAATGCCTAGGAAGAAAGGTGCTACCAAAAATAAAGGGAAGAGGAAAGCTAACACCACAGATAAAAAAGCTTGGGTGGAAAAGAAACATGGAGTGTTAGCTGGAGGGGAGAACATCTACTCCAAAATTGAATGTAGGTCCTCTAACGTATGCCTACTAGCTAAAGTTATGGATGAGGAGGAGGAAGCAGACAAAAATTGGAAAATAGCTAGAAAGGAAAAGAAAGATTAAGAGCATTGCTTAGCTTTAGATTATTAGACTTAGATTATTATTTTTATTTAAAGTTAATTTATTTCAGTTTTATTTAAAAATCCATCAATAATGTAATTTTATTTATTAACGAAATTGAGCTTTCAATTAAATTGTTTACTTTAAATTTTTTTTATTAAAGCAATGAAAACCGAAAAAAAATTCATTTTCCAGAAATTCTTCGAGTACGGAAGTCCGAAAATTTTCCGAAAACACCGAAATTCGCCCAAAGTTTATTTCCAGATTGGCGCCAGTTATTGGCATTTGGCGCCAATTTCATCGGCTGGCGCTAATGATTTCTGGCTGGCGCCAGGTTCTTTTCTACGACGCCAATAATTCGCCGATTTTCTGTTGAATTTTTACTTAATTCTGGAACGCGGGGATGTTGAAGAATAAAGTGGCCGCACCGTAAAGGGTTGCCTACGTATCCTTTCTTAAGAAATCAGGCCGAACGTAGCTCTCTTGAGTATCCTACTCAAATAACCATGGGTAGTATTTCTTAAGTTGGTCAAGATTTGTCATGTTTGAGAATTCATTGCCATCCATATTAGTTAGTTTTGTTGCACCTCCTGACAGGATTGTTTTGACAATGTAGGGTCCAGACCAATTAGGTCTAAATTTATCCCTTGGGTCTAAAACATTTTTTCTTAGTGCTTTTAATACCAAATCTCCTATTTTGATATTTCTTGTCTTGACCTTCTTATTAAAATGCCTAGCCATACGAGTCTGGTAACATTGAGTGTGATGTAGAGCCTCTAGTCGTTTCTCATCGAGTAGAATCAATTCTTCATATCTTGCCCTAGTCCATTCAGCTTCATCGAGTTTACTCTCTAGCGCAATGCGTAGAGATGGTATTTCTAGTTCGACAGGTTGTACGACATCCATTCCATATACCAAGGAAAATGGCGTATTTCTTGTTGATGTACGGATTGACGCACGATAACCCCACATGCGAAGTGAAGCTTGTCAGGCCAATCTTTATAATATTTCGTCATTTTCTCGATGATATTCTTTAAATTTTTATTAGCTGCCTCGACTGCTCGTTTGCTTGAGGTCTATAAGGGGAAGAATGATGTTGTTGAATGCCGTATTTTTGTAGCAATTCTTCACATTCGGCTTGAAAGTGAGTTCCATTGTCACTTATCATTTCATGTGGGACTCCATATCGACAAATAATATTTCTTTCGATAAAGAGTGCTACATGTTTTGCAGTGAGTTTAGCGTACGATTGCGCTTCGACCCACTTTGTAATGTAATCGATTGCTACTAGGATAAATTCGTGGCATCCTGTTCCTGGGGAGTGATTTTTCCAATGATGTCAATTCCCCATGTAGAGAATGGCCATGGCGATGTGTAGGTGTAGAGCAAAGATGGAGGGACATGTTGTAAATTGGCATAAATTTGGCACTTAGGGCATCTTTTTACGTATTAATGGCAATCCCTATTCATTGTAGTCCAATAATATCCTTCTCGCATTATTTTCTGGACTAACATTTTTCCATTTATATGTGTCCCACAGATTCCTTCGTGGACTATTCGTATTACTCTTTGTGCATCCTTCTTTCCTACGCATAGGAGAGCTCGACCTTTAGGTACCCTTTTATGTAGCTCGTTGTCTATGAGTACATATTGAGAAGCTAAAAGTCTTAATGCTCGCTTTGCTCTTTTGTCAGCATGAGGAGGGTATTCTCCATTGGTGACATAATTGAGTATGTCCGAGTACCATCGTTCTTCTTCTTCTTCTTCTTCTTCTTCTTCTTCTTCTTCTTCTTCTTCGCCTTGGACTACTTCGTCGTCTCCTATGGCCTGGATGTATGCTGGTTTGTGCCTTTTTTCTATAGTTAGAGGCATTTTCTCGATTTCCGTGGGAATCCTAACCATTGAGGCTAATCTTGCCAGAGCATCGGCAAATTGGTTTTTCCTCTCTAGGTAGATATGTATATTCTACCTTGTCTAATTGATCAGTGAGCGTTTCTAGGTAGGTTTGAAAAGGGGCTAGACTTTCTCTCCTTACTTTCCACCTTTTAGATATCTGATTGATGATCAAAGAAGAGTCTCCGAATATCCTTAACTTCTTTACTCCCAACGCCAAAGCTGTTTCAAGGCCTACCACGCATGCTTCATATTCAGCAACATTGTTGGTAACGTCAAAATCAAGCTTTATTGAGATTGGAACGTGCTCTTCTTTAGGTGATACTAGTAGTACTCCGACGCCACATCCCTTTTGGTTTGAGGCTCCGTCGAAATACAAGGTCCAAGTGTCATCTTCAGTAACCATTAGGTCTTCACCTGGAAATTCATTGTCTTGCATTGGCGTGGAGTCTTCTATTGGAAAATCTACTAGAAAGTCTGACACCACGGATCCTTTAATAGCTTTTTGTGGCATAAACCATACATCAAACTAGGCTAGATTGACTATCCATCTTGATATGCGTCCATTGAGTGTAGATTTCTCGAACAGATACTTGAGTGGATCTAATCGGGAGACTACGAAAACAATATGCACCAACATGTAATGTCTTAACTTAGTTGTGGCCCACACCAAGGCGAGGCACAACTTCTCGAGTGATGTATAGCGTGCCTCGTATTTGAGCATCTTTTGCTTAAGTAGAAAATTGCGTTCTCTTTGACTTCTACTTCTTGTGCTAGCATGGCTCCCATTGTCTCTTTGGTAACCGTCAAATATAACCTGAGAGGTATTTCGGGGAGTTCTGGTGCTAATACGGGAGGATTTGCGAGATAGGCTTTGATCTTTTAAGAGGCTTTTTGACACTCGTCATCCCATATTACAGGTTCATTCTTCTCGAGCTTCTTGAAGATTGGTTCATATATTGTCGTCAGTTTTATATGAACCTACTTATGTATTGCAACCAGCCAATAAACCCTCGAATCTGTTTCTCAGTCTTGGGCGGTGGCATTGACATGATTGCTTTAATCTTGGTTAGGTCTACCTCTATTCCTCTAGAGCTTATGACGTATCCAAGAGCTTGCCTAAGGTGACTCCAAAAGCACATTTTGATGGATTCAACCTCATGTAATATTTT